>NW_027420563.1:0-24421 GCF_009905375.1 Apium graveolens
TTGTTATGATAAAAAACTAAGGTTTATTTCTGTATTTATTACTAAGATTCGGGAGCTCAAGGCCTTTAATGGCTGCTCGTGTTTCGTGGCTCGATCTGCCTTTACGAGATGCCTACGTATCTCTGTGAATTAGAGAATCAAGCCAAAAAACGTAGTTCTGATCTGTGGGGTGAGGCCCCTTATATAGATGTTGGGAGTCCTTGAATTGGACTTGGTATAGGAGACTTGGTGGGCAAGTCTCATAATTAGAATGGACTTTGGAGTCCTAGATAGTAGGAAACTGATTCCTTATCCTTTTAGGTCCCCTTGAGGCTAATCTCTAAGGATTTATATCCTTATCGGGACTCTTCTCAACATCTGATTTTTCCTTATTAATTAATTACGAAATTAATTAATAATCAGGGCTTTTGGGCCTTTTTTATTCCATCAGGCCTGATCTGGTCCATCAGGCTTAACCTTTCTGGTCTGAGTATCATATATCTTTTATTGGGCCTAGCAGCCCACAGCTTGTACAATTAATGCAGTATTTAATTATACAATCATAATTTATTTATCCCTATCATTTGCCCCCAACTTTTGGGAAACATTGATTAGGTTTCGCAGAAGTTAAGTCTATTCGTTCCCTTACAGGGTTTCGTTTTCCGTAAAGTGTGGAGCGACCTACACATTTACAATGAATTTTTCCTTTTATTCAGGAATTATCTTAATTTCCAGGAATTTTTCCCTTATTTCCGGGATTTTTCCCTATTTTCTGGATTTTCCCTAATTTTCTGGGATTTTCCCTAATTTTCTGGGATTTTCCATTTCCTTCCGGGATTTTCCCTAATTTTCTGGGATTTTTCCCTAATTTTCTGGGATTTTCCCTAATTTTCTGGGATTTTCCCTAATTTTCTGGATTTTCCCTATTTTTCAATTTCCAGCCCTTTTTCGACCAGGATCCTAGTCGAAATTTCGACCTGGATCCTAGTCGAAAATAGGGGTCAGCCTTGCCATCCTGGTCGAAGGAATTCGACTAGGATCCACGACCTGGAATTCGACCAGGATCCTAGTCGAAATTTCGACCTGGATCTAGGACCTGGAATTCGACCAGGATCCTAGTCGAAAATTCGACCTGGATCTAGGTCGAAAATTCCACCTTTTTTTAGCTTCTTGTCATGAGCCTATCGACTAGGATTTCGACTAGGATTCTAGTCGATATTTCGACCTGAATCCTGTTCGAAAATTCTTTGGTTTTCTTGCTTCCTGGTCGAAGGATTTCGACTAGGATCCACGACCTGGAATTCGACCAGGATCCTAGTCGAACTTCGACCTGGGTTTTTAATCCCCATTTTTTGAAAGATGCTTGGTTTATTCGACCTCATTCCTGGTCGAAGCTTCGACCTCAATTCAGTCCCGTTATTCCAGCTATTTTCGGGTGTCTGCTCGAAAGATTTCGGGCAGGATTCACGACCTGGAATTCGACCTGGATTCTGGTCTTTTTTACCCGTTATTTTCGGGTGTCTGCTCGAAAGATTTCGGGCAGGATTCACGACCTGGATTTCGACCTGGTTCCTGGTCTTCCACTAGCCTTCTTTATTTAGCTTTAATTTAGGGTATTGTATTTTCCAAATCCTAATTGGATTTGGGCCTGGCCTTTTTTGTTGGGCCTTATTAAATTTTACTGAGCCTCTATTATTGGGCTTTTCCAAATCTTATTGGGCCTCTTTTATTGGGCCTTTTCAAATCTTATTGGGCCTTTTCAAATCTTATTGGGCTTTTTGATCTGGGCTTAATACACCCTGTTTAGAATGCTCTAGAATTCCTAGGAATATTCTGGAATATTCTTTTTTCTGGGCTTTTTCCTATGGGCTTTGTTCTCAATGGGCTTTTCGTCCCTTCAACTTCCTTTTCCTCTTATATAAAGGAATGAGGAAAGGCTATTACTCCTCACTTTCTCATTTCTTAGTTTTCTTCTTTATCTTCCTGCTAAGATTCTCAGAGGAATAACAGCAAGTCGGAGCTCAAAGCCTTTTTCAGGAGCGCTTCTTCAGGTAAGATTCCTCCCTTTGCTTTTCGTGTCTATTTTTCCATTGTGTGCCATTTTAAGATAGCCTATTTACGTGCCCCTTACTTTTTTCAGATGGCTGACAAAAGAATGACTCGCTTGGCCAAGATGAACGTGGCTAGAAAGTCCAACGATTTTCCTATTCGATCGAGGTATACTTCCTTAATCGACATGATCAACACTCGAGGGGACGAGTATCCGTCTGATGCGCATCTGGACGCGCACGATCATATCAGTGCTTTACGGGATCCCAAGGAGCTGGAAAAGTTGAGCAGCTGCTTCAAAATCAAGGAGCCTTTTAAGCTGGTTCTTGCGGGTCCGGCCGACAGGGCCTGTCAGTGGAAGAAGGACGCGCTATGCGTCTATAGGGACTCTAAGGGCAGGTATTAGACTCCCTTTTCATCCATTCATTCCTTTGCTACTGGCTGATGTGGGCATCAGCCCTTGCCAACTTCCCCCTAATTCCTGGAGGTTGATTCTGTGCTATCTGTCGCAATGCGCCAAGCACAACGTCCCCACATCTGTTGCTGTCTTCAGGAAGATTTTTCAGTTCAAAAACAGCCCTGATAAAAGTCCGGGTTGGGTTTCTATCAACCAGCGCCCCACTATCCCCCATATCGTGAATGGGAAGTCCATCCCTGACAACAACTTGGGGTGGAAGAAAGATTTTTTGTTTGTTATTTGGGAAGGTGGAGATTGGGGCTCCCTGTTTCGATCATCCTTTGGGCTGGCCGTGGACGGGAGCCCAAATGACATAACTTTGTCTGAGGAGGAGGCTAGAGGTTTCAACCTCCTTACGCAAGACACGGTACTTCCCATTGTTGGGACCTTATCCGGGAGACCGTCCTGGTAGAAACGCGGCCTTTCCGCCCGTTAATAAGAAAAGTAAGTTCCCTTTCTTACCTCCTTTATTTCCTGCACTTTTATTTCATTGGTTTTCAACTGACTTTGTTCGTTGCAGTGGCTGAGAGATTGAGGAGGCTACCAAGCCGAAGGACCTGGAGACAACCAGGATGAAGAGGGCCGGGAAGATCTTTAAAGACCCTCGACTGGGTGACCGCTTCCCCGAGTTCCTTCTTCAGGCAACGGAGCCAGATGAGGAAGGCCCCAGCCAGTTCCTGCGCACCAAGCAGAGGCCAGGGGCCTATTTCAACCTGCTTGGGGGATCCGGGGCAAGGACTCAATTGTGGGCAGCACGGCGCTGTCCAAGGAATGGTCTAAGCATTCCATCTCCCCGGTGGATTATCAAGATTTTGTCCTTCAACAGGACTTAGAGGGGAATGAGCTATTTGGAGCCCAGGCTCTGGCGACGGTACGTCCTTTACTTATGCCCTTCGTACTTATCTTTCCATGTTTCTTTTCTAAACTTTCGCTGTTTCTCTTGCAGGCTAACGCCCATTTCCAAGGGGCAATTCACCAAGCTAAGGCTTGGAAGGTTGGCCTGGAAGATGCCAACAAGAAGTTGGAGGAGGCCAACCAAAAAATGAGGCCCTTGAAGCTCAACTGGCCTCTTCCACTTCTGACCTGGAGACGGCCCGGGCCGAAAATGTCATTCTGAAGGCGCAGAAGGACAAAGCCTTTGATGGCTGGATGGACACCCAAGAATTCAAGGACTTGATGGTGGAGCATGATGCCCTTCTTCACCCGTTAGCTATAAAGAGGGCTGGGATGCTGCTGTGGAGGCCATCCAGGATGAGTTTCCAGAGGTCCTTGAGCAGTCCCCCCTTTCCTTGCCCTGTGCGTGTTCCAGAGCTTGGAGGTGTTACTGAGAAGCTTGCTGTTATGATCAAGGATGGAGAGGAGGAAGATTCTTCCGAAGAGGAGTTTGAGCCTGTCGCTAAGAAGGCCAAGGGTGGAAGAGCCTCCAAAAGCAGCGCCTCAACAAGCCAGCATCTCCTGCAGAGGGAACTTCTACAGGGACTTCGGAGGGGACAACCGAGACGTCCGAAGGAATGACCTGAGACTTCGAGAGACTTCGGATAGTGGTTCTGAGGAATCTCAGCCTTCCAAGGCCTAACTTTTTGTATATCTTCTTTTGAACTTATTCATATCTAAACTTGTTACCCTTCGGGTTATATTTCATATGTTGCTTTTCTTGCTCTTTCCTGTTTTAAACTTTACAATCTTAATATGCATTTGAACTTTAAACATCCTTAGATAGAAATAATTTCAAACTCTTAATATGAAGTCTGGTTTTCCAAAACCTTACACAGCATGGGGTTCGACCCTAATCAACAATAACTAGACAATGTAAATTCTACTGGAATATAAATCCTACGCAAGCAAAGCTTCAAGGTGCTTTTAAAACCTACTTGTCACAATGACAAGTGAGAATCGTACTTCGCCTATCTTACACGTAGTAAACCTTCAGGTTTTGTGCGTGCCAGGTCCTCGGACTTCAAAACCTTCCATAGTTTCCAGCTTGTAGGTTCCTCTACCCTGAACGCTCTTGACTCTGTACGGCCCTTCCCAATTCGGGCAAGCTTTCCTTTTCTGTCCGACACAGAATCCTCTATTTTCTCAAGACTACTAGTCACCTTGTTTGAAAAACCTCTCTTTACCCTTAGGTTGTAGTAGAATGAAGCCTTTTTCTGATATTCTACTATCTTTGCATGTGCTTTATCTCGCAGTTCATCGATTAATCCAGGGCTAACCTCTGCCCTTCCTCATTTTCTTCTGCATTGAAAGCCTGAATCCTTGGAGAGGAATGTGATATCTCTACTGGAACTACTGCTTCTGCCCCATATGCCAAACATGAAGGGAGTTGCTCCTAGTCGGGACTCTACAGGGTAGTCCTGTAGGGCCCATAATATTGGAAGTATCTCATCTACCCAATGATTTTCTTGACTTCTCGATCCTCGTCTTTAGAGTCCATCCAGGATTATCCGATTTGCTACCTCTGCTTGCCCCATTGGCTTGCGGTGAGCCACAAGGTGAATCGTAACTCAATTTCATTTTCTTCACAATACTTCTTGAATTCCTCATTGGTTGAAATTGTGTTCCATTGTCAGTGACGAGGATACGGGGAATTCCATATCGGCACATAATGTTTTCCCACAGGAATTGTGCAACCTGCTTAGTAGTGATTTTGGCCAAGGGTTTGGCTTCGATCCACTTGGTGAAATAATCAATGGCTACAATCAGAAATTTCCTTTGTGTCGTGGCCATAGGAAAAGGCCCTAGAATATCCATCCCCCACAGGGCAAAGGGAATAGGCGAGTTGATAGAGGTCAGCATCATCGGGGGGTTGTCTAACAACTGGTGCATGCTTCTGACAGCGATCACACTTCTTCACATATTCTTTGGCATCAGCCATCATTTTCTGGCCAATAGAAGCCTAAACGAGTTATCTTATGAGCCAAGGCCCTGCCCCCCAAGTGTTGTCCATAAATACCTTCATGCACTTCTTCAAGAACCAAGCGTGCCTCATCGGGCCTGAGACACCTCAAGTAGGGAACCACAAAAGATCTTTTGTAAAGAATCTCATCTATCAAAGAGTACCTTAGTGCCCGAACAGTTAACTTCCGTGCTTCAGTTGAATCACTTGGCAACCAACCGGTCTGAATGTTAGCCTTGATGGGATCAATCCATGACGTCCCCAAGCCTATGGGAGCCACTAGCTTAACATCTATGCTTCGTGTCTTCAAACACGGAAGTACACACTTTCTGGACTTTCTTCAATCTCAGACGAAGCGAACTTTGATAGCGCATCTGCCTTAACATTTTCTTCCCTTGGAATGTGTTCAACATGGCATTCATTAAATTGGGTCATCACAGCCCTTACTAGGCGGACATACTTAGCCTCGTATCATCCCTTGCCTCAAATTCTCCCTTTACCTGGGATATGATCAGCTTCGAGTCTCCACGGACCTTTAAGTTTTTGACTCTAAGTTCCCAGCTAGACCAAGGCCATCTATCAGGGCTTCATACTCTGCCTCATTGTTTGTGGTTGGAAAATCTAGCTTCATAGCATACTCAATTAAGAACCCATCAGGGCTTTGCAAAACCAACCCTGCTCCACTGGAATTTGTTTTTGATGCTCCATCAAAATAGAGAACCCAATATTCTTTCTCCTTATCATCCTTCTCCCTGTCCCCATTGTCGACTCCCTTGTCTTGAGGTATGGTATCTTCCTGCCCCCCGACTTCTTGGTTGGGTATGGTACATTCCACCACGAAAGTCAGCTAGTGCCTGGGCTTTTATAGCCGTACGTGGCTTATACTTCAGATCAAACTCTCCCAACACTATTGCCCACTTAATCAGTCTCCCACTTGCCTTGGGACTGTGAATGATATTTCTCAGTGGCTGATTTGTTAGCACTTCAATCTGGTGAGCTTGAAAATAAGGACGCAGCTTTCTTGAAGCCATTACCAAGGCTAAAGCGAATTTCTCAATAGTTGAATAATTCAACTCAGCACCATGCAAAATTTTGCTGACATAGTATACAGGTTTCTGGACTTTCAGTTCTTCCTTAACCAACACCGCGCTCAAGGCGCTCTCTGAAACAGCCAAGTACAAGAATAAAATTTCACTCAGAACTGGCTTGGCCAATAACGGGGCTGGGCCATATACTTCTTTAACTCTTCAAATGCCTTCTGGTTTTCCTCACTCCATACAAAGTCTTTGATGCTCTTTAGCGATTTGAAGAATGACAAACACTTGTCCCCCGACTTGGAGATGAATCGTCCTATCGCAGCAACCCTTCCTGTAAGCTTCTGAACATCCTTAGCAGTTTTTGGTGGTTCCATGTCCAGGATCGCCTTTATCTTATCCGGGTTAGCCTCATTTCCCCTCTTTGAGACCATCAGTCCCAAGAATTTTCCAGATCCTACTCCGAAAGCACACTTCGTAGGATTCAACATCATCTTGTGGTACCTCAGGACCTCAAAAGCTTCCCTTAAATGGGCTATATGATCAGTCTTTACTAGACTCTTGACTAACATGTCATCAACATAGACTTCCATAGTCTTACCAATAAGATCCTTAAAAATTCTATTCACCAACCTTTGATAGGTGGCTCCTGCATTCTTCAGACCAAACGCCATAACAAGATAACAATAAACACCAAAGTCAGTGATAAATGATACCTTTGGAATGTCATCCTTATGCATTTTGATCTGGTTGTATCTGCTAAATCCATCCATGAAACTCAGCATCTCATGTCCAGCAGTGGCATCAATCAAAGTATCAATTCTAGGCAGCGAAAAACAGTCTTTGGGGCATGCATCATTCAGATTAGTGAAGTCTATACACATCCTCCACTTTCCATTAGCCTTCCTCACCGTTACAGGATTTGCTAACCACTCCGGAAATTGGATCTCCTCAATGAAACCAGCCTCTAAGAGCTTTTCTACTTCCTGTTTTATAGCCTCTTATCTTTCTGGGGCAAAATTTCTTTTCTTTTGTTTTACTGTCTTCCGGCTTGGATCCATGTTTAACCTGTGAGTAATCAACTCCGGGTCTATGCCTGGCATATCAGTTGCTGACCATGCAAACACATCACTATTTTCTTGCAAAAATTTCACTAACTTCCCTCTAAGGGGCTCCTCTAATGTGGCTCCAATGAAAGTCGTCCTCTCAGGATTCTCGGGGTCTAAAGGAACCGAAACCAATTCTTCTGCTGGCCTTCCTCTATTCTCATCATTTTCTCGAACATCCATATCTTCAATAGGAAGAACCTGCCCCCCGACTCCATCTGCCCTCAAAGAGGCCACATAACAGCTTCTAGCCATTTTTTGATCTCCTCTCTCTCTCCAATCCCGTTTCGGGTGGGAAACTTCATGACTGAATGGTAGGAAGAGGGGAATGCCTTGAAGGCATGTATCCCTATTCTCCCCATGATAGCATTATAAGTTGAACTAGCCTTTACCACCACGAAATCCAGCATCTGCGTTGCTTGCCTTGGCTCCGTACCTATGGTGGTTGGCAATTTGATTATCCCTTCCACAGGACATTCTACTCCAGCAAATCCATATATCGGCATGTCGGTTGGTGTCAACTGGGAGTCATTATACCCCATCCTTAGAAAGGTGTCGTGGAGCAAGATATCCACAGAAGCACCATTATCCACAAGGACCCTCTTAACCGGGCTATTTCGTATTATTGGTGTTATGTCCAACGGGTCGTCATGGGGAAACTTCACACCCTCTAGGTCAGAATCATCAAAAGCCAATGTTACTTCTGTCCTGGCCCTCTTCGGGGCTTCTCCAACAATATGCATAACCTCTCTAGTATATGCCTTTCTGGAATTTTTGGACAATCCAGCAGCAGTTGGACCTCCAAAGATCGTGTTTATCACAGGCCCTCGAGGTCTCGGCCCTCCATAAATGGTGTTTATAACTGGTCCTCTAGGCTGGAGGTTTCGCCCCTGATCGTCTTGGTCCCTCCTACGATCCTCAAAGTTCTTCCTTCTATTATTATTCCTATCCCCTCCTTCTCCAATGTATTTGTTCAATCTTCCTTTTCGAATGAGGAACTCAATTTCATCTTTCAATTGCCTACACTCATCGGTGTCATGGCCAACATCTTTGTAAAACCTGCAATACTTGCTCTTATCTAGCTTGGCGGGATCAGCCTTCAAGGGCTTAGGCCAGCGAACATCTCTGTCTTTCTCAATCTCCATCAAAATCTGACTTCTAGGAGCATTAAGCTTAGCGTATTCAGTGAACTTTTGCCCAGGTCCTCCCTTCTTGGGGGGTTGAATCAGGGTTTTGTTCGGTTCTAGGATATTTGTCCTTTGCAATATATTCTAAATCAGTTTTTCGCTTCTTGCCTCCAGTGGGCTCATTACTTACTACGGTCTTCCTCATGCTTTCTTCAACCTTGATATACTTCCCTGCCCTCTCTTGGAGTTGCAACATGTTTTCAGGGGGACGTTTAGCCAAGGACATCTTGAGAAACTCATCCCTGGTTCCTTGTTGCAGTGCTATCATGGCTACCTTATCATCAAGGTCTGGGACTTTTAAAGCCTCCTTTGTAAAACGATTCAGGTAATCTCTCAAGGATTCCTTAGCTCCCTGCACAAGACTCATAAGAGATGCTGAACTTTTCTCATGGACTCTTCCACTGATGAATTGCTTAATAAAAGCCTGACTTAATTCTCTGAACGATCCAATAGAATTTGGGGGCAGGCGACTGTACCATCTTTGAGCCATACCCGACAGGGTTTGAGGGAAGGCCCGACACTTTATAGCATCATTCACGGGTTGCAGCAGCAGTGCATTAGATAATGTCCTAACATGATTAGCGGGGTCTCCCGTGCCATCATAGGCTTTGATAGTGGGCATCTTGAATTTCTTCGAGATATGGGCATTCATTATCTCTTCTGTGAAGGGTGGAGTTGGATCATCAGGATCTCCAAGGGGAAGGAGATTGCTTGGATCAGTTCTTGGGACAGCAGCCCTTCTTCTTACCGGACCATCCAGGTCTATAACAGGAGGAGGATTTCTCCCCCTAAGAGGTATCTGGGGCCTGGTGGCCTGGTGAGCCTCCAAATCACGCCTCAGCCTTTGGATTTCAGCCTCATGAGCCCTGATCCTTTCCTGCACTTCTTGGGGATTCGCCCCTGGGGTGCTTTGGGGGCGTTGCCTTCCATCGGCCATTGGCTCTTTTCCAGGACGCCTCCTTCTCGGGGCCACTTCATCATCCGAAGATTCGGAGTCTCTTTCACTGTAAGGACCAGAAAATTCCCGATCCTCAGGGATAGGACCCAAACCTCGTATATAGGGGGCGACTGCCCTCGTGCTTCGCTTCGCCCAGCATATCCGCTTCCTCCAACCTCAGGGTGAAGGGGCATCCCATAAGGGGGGTTAGTAGTAACAATAGGTGAATATTCATACCCGACGGGTCGAGAATTCACAGGTATATGTACTTGTTGAACTTGAGGATTCGTACCTTGAATAGTCGGGGGAGTTGTCCCTTGTGGCTGAGGATGAGTTGCCCCTGTCTGGGCTTCCCCCTGAGTAGATGCATAAGTTGAATGGGGAGGAACCTCCACGGTTGATGAAATCACCTGGGTTGTCTCTGATGGTGTTCCTTCCTCTAGAGCTCCAATTGTTCTCCGTGTTCTCGCCATGGTTGTTGTTGTGTTTCCCACAGACGGCGCCAAATGTTATGGATAAAAAACTAAGGTTATTATTTGCTGTATTTATTACTAAGATTCGGGAGCTTAAGGCCTTTAATGGCTGCTCTCGTGTTTCGTGGCTCGATCTGCCTTTACGAGATGCCTACGTATCTCTGTGAATTAGAGAATCAAGCCAAAAAATGTAGTTCTGATCTGTGGGGTGAGGCCCCTTATATAGATGTTGGGAGTCCTTGAATTGGACTTGGTATAGGAGACTTGGTGGGCAAGTCTCATAATTAGAATGGACTTTGGAGTCCTAGATAGTAGGAAACTGATTCCTTATCCTTTTAGGTCCCCTTGAGGCTAATCTCTAAGGATTTATATCCTTATCGGGACTCTTCTCAACATCTGATTTTTCCCTTCTTAATTAATTACGAAATTAATTAATAATCAGGGCTTTTGGGCCTTTTTTATTCCATCAGGCCTGATCTGGTCCATCAGGCTTAACCTTTCTGGTCTGAGTATCATGTATCTTTTTATTGGGCCTAGCAGCTCACAGCTTGTACAATTAATGCAGTATTTAATTATACAATCATAATTTATTTATCCCCATCATATATGTAATAAAAATAAAAAAATATTCATTGGTTGTCCACATATTTAGTATTTGATTTAGAAAATTGATTGATATAATTTTGCGCTTCAGTTTAATATATCTTATAAAAATCTGTTATGAAAGACGCACATTTTTTTCATTCCAATTTTACAAGTTTTTTCTTATTTAAAATTATAAAAAGACTTAGAAAGTTTAATCGATGATAATTTGTTCCAAGTATATTTTTTATATATCAGGATCCCCTGTCCATTCTCCTAATCTTTTGTCAGATCGTGTGGACATATAGAAAGAGAAGAAAATTATACTGCGGTACTGCACTGTAATTTCTTCTTGCATACCTCACTATTTTAAAGTAAAATAAAGAGAGATTGGAAAAAAGACATATCTAGCATCTAATTTCTCATATGCAGTACTTGTCAAAATTAAAAATCATGATTCAAACAACTCATCTTAAAAACTTCAAAAATTTGGATGAATGTGTTGCACAAGCAAGTTACATTTTAAATCTAGGATTTTTTTCTTGGAATAAAGTTTGCAGGACAAATAATATGAAGTAAGTAATACACAATGTGACACCCTTTTTAATTTTAGGTACGAAAAGAATGCATTATCTCTACAGTTTGATGGATATTTTTATTCCGATATTCAATTGTTCCAATAAAAAATAATTTTAAGAAAAGTTATTAGAAATTTTATTGGTTGCAGTACATCTATTAGCTTATAATTTTTAAGTTGTACTGCATTTAATTTTTAAGATATTCTACACTGCAGAGACATGGATTCTTTCTAAACCATTATCCAGTCTTATTACCCTAGGATGAGAAGAGTCTTCATTGTAGCATAGACATTTCTCTTTCAGTATTACCTCAAGCGTAGCATAATCATTCTTCATAGGAATTTCACTTCCATCATCTTCAACAATACATGGAATGAATTTTGTAAATCTTGAACCATAAATTTTTCCTTTATCTCTGATGGTCTTCAATATGAAGTTTGACCATCTCCTGGTAATATTAGACTTTACCTCCAAAAGGTAATGAAAGAATTGAAGTTCTTTCAGAGTTTTGTTTAGTATAATTGATTCTAACATCTGATATGTCCTTCCAGCTTCAAGAAATAGAATCAGATTTTCTTTGATGTTGTGCTTATCATGAGCATCCAGTACCACTTGAACAGAGATAACCTTGTTAAGGTGTTTCTGAGTAACTTCTTCAAGAGGTTTGTCAGTTAGTAAAAATGGATCTCTTGTAGCAACTTCAAGTCCTGTTTTGATTTTAGCTTCATCAGAACCTAGTCCGCCCTGTCTCTTGGTTCTCTAGTATTTAACCCAATAGACATGAAATCAGACAGTAATTGGCTTTTCTTTGGATCTGATGGTTTGACATTTTTCCATAGAAGTTTCTTTTTATTAGCTACTTCCATTTTGTCTAAATCAACTTGAGCACTGTCAGAAGTTGACTTCTTGACTTTATCAGAACTTGCTGCTTTTGCTTTTGCTTGTTGTTCTTCACTCTGAACAACTTGAGCTTTGTCAGAGGCTGTCTTTGATTCTTCAGAAATCTTCTTTCTTTTCAGAGTTTGAACATCTTCTTCAGTCAGAGTATCATCATCATGAATTGTAGTTTGATAGACAGGATCTATCACAACTGAAGGTATTTTCCTCTTTTGAAACTTTGTAGGTTCATCAACCTTTTCCTTTCCTTTCCATTTAAGATCAATCTCAGATTGTGATCTTGTTTTGTGCTTTGATGCCTCAGAAATTGTCTTTTCTTTGATCACAATGCCTTTTTCCTTAGGCCTTGGAAGTTTCTTTGCAATAGAAGCTTTTGTCTTTAGATTTGTCTTTTTAGCTTTAAATCTAGCTTCTTCCTCCTTGAGATTATCTAAATCAATTCCTGGATTACGTTTTAGAAATAATCTTTTAGCAATTTCTTCATCAAGTGTCTGAATCTTGGGATCCTTGTAGTAGACAATGGTCTGCTTTCCCTTGAGCTTCAGAGTTTGCATGAACTTTTGAGAATCTTGACTTTCACCTTATATCAGAACATCAGGCTTTGTCAGACTTTGCTCATCAGAACTTGATCTCAGATTTTGACTATCAGTACTTGCTATCAGATTTTTAGTTTGAGCAGCTTCAGAACTTGTCTTCTTTTGAGTAGAAGATTTGCTTGCATCAGAGTTTAGTTTCACTTTGCTGCTTTGTTTACTCTGAGCTTGACCTCTACCCTGATGAGGGTTTCCCTGGTCATCAGTTTCATCATCTGTCTTCTTCAGTATTTGATCTTCTGAGCATTTGAACTTAACTAACTTCTCCCCCTTTTGGCATCATCTGATAGTAGGAGTGAGAGAAGAAGTTCTACTGAAGTTTGAATTTCATTCAATTGATCCTGTTGAGAAGCTTGGTTTGCTAGAACCTCAGAAATTTGGGCCTGTTACTTCTCTTGAGTTTTCTCAATCGCTTCTACTTTCTCAGAAATAGGTCTGATAAACCTCTTTTTATCAAGCTTGGTTTCCTTATCTAGTTTTTCAGCCTTTTCCAGAAGTTTGTCAACCTTTTCTTGAGTTGCACATTGTAGACCTTGAAGATGCTTGGCAGAGAGAGTAGTGATCTTGAGCTGTGTCTTGAAATCAGAATTTGACAAGAACTCATCAGCTTTTGACACATGCTCTGTCAGAATGTTAGAGCTTGGAATGAAATCAGAATCATTCCACTTCTTGGTCCACTCAACTCCCCTGCGAGTATCCTCCCAAGGTATAGATGCATCATGCTCAATAAACTTATTTACCAGTGCTTCCTTTCCCAGAATGGGAACTGAAGGCTCAACTGAAACACTGTCTTCAGAACTTGAAGAAGATTCATTATATTCTGACCGAACAACAGTGTGTGAGGCAACTGGAGATTGCTGAGCTTCTGTAGGAGCTTCCAAATAAAGAACAGTTGGAATGTGCAGCCTAGTGATATCAATTTCAGGATTTAATCCTGAATCTTCAACTATAATATCTTCATGAAAAGGAGAGGCTGGAGGTGTAACCACTGTATCCTATACAGGGTCTTTGTCTGTAGCTGGAGGTGGCAGAAATTCAATTATTATTGGCTCTTTTGAGATCAGAGATTCCTAATCCCCTTCCTCAGCTTCTGCAGTTTCTTCAGATGGAGATTTAGCATTATACCTCTTTGCCCTCATTTTCTTCAATCTCCTTGCCAATGAAGGAGTTGCTATTGCAGCATCAGAGCTTACATATTTCCTCTTCAAAGTATCAGAAGTTTCTTTCTGAGAAGTAACATTCTCAGCTTCAACTGTCACAGATTCTGAAGCCTGAACCTGTGCTTCCTTTTCACTTGTGACTTAGAATATGTCTATTCAAATTCAATATTTGTTTGTCAAATCAGCACAAATTATTAGTAACCACAGCTTTAATCAAAACATTCATCAAGAAATACAATTTAAGTGGATGAAGCAAAGATTAATAGGTTTCAATGACAACATTCACATTCACATAATACGAGATAAACAGAGATTAAATTTTGCAATCAAAAGAAATTTCATTATAATATCCAAAGAGTACATTCATGGAATTTATAGATTACATGCAAAAGATTACAAGATAATCATATTCTAAGATAATGAACATCAACAGCCTTAGTCTAAGAAGGAAAGCTATCAATTAGTTCCTCCTGCTGCTGACAAAAAGCACTGCAAGACGGATGATCCGTTCTTGCTGAAGAAGAGCCTCTCTCCGTTCTTCTTCCAGGAGATTAATACGGAGTTGATAGTCCATCTGGAAGAATAAGAGATTCGTCTGAACCTCTTGTGGAACCATGTTCCATATCTCAGCAGGAATGGTAGTGATATGCCATTCCTGTTCCCAGTTATCACAGCTAAACTCGACATTGAAGGTGTCATAGTTCATGAACATGTTGACAAGAACCATTTTGATGAAGGAACAAAATGGTGAAAATTTTCAGAGAGAGAAAATTATATTGTGTAAAAATAGACGATGATTTGTTTGAGATGAGATGTCGGTTAAATAACCAAAGGAATATCAAGGGACTAGAGGACTTATTAATAGTAATGTGGAAAAATAATGATGCCTCATCTCCCTAGACTAATGTGTAATAAGAACAGTCAGTAAAAATGAAAGCAGGAGTTAATGGGCACGAGAAATAAGTAATAATTACTGTGCACATGCAGTTTTTTAAGACAAACACGTTTACCACTAACCCAAATGATTATGATTGTTTTTATCTCGCCTGAATATATTTTGATTAAATATGACCGTTTCAGTTTTTACCACAAATAAGTCAAGTAAAGAATAATGCCACGTAAGCATCAAGGATTCCATCAGGATTTAATATCAGAACTTTAACTTATATCGGATTTTAACGGTCATCAGAATATGGCTTATCAACTCAAAAAGTGAATATCTTTTTCTGTCATTCTTCATACAAATACTGACTTGATTCTTTCATCAGAACTTGTCCTCAGAATTTATGCAAATAACACGTAATTGTTTATAAAAAACAACTTAATCACCACAATAATTTTCATCATTCATATGGAGTGATAGTGTGTGCATTAGCAAAATATCAGATAAAGATTAATGTTTGATAAACTTCAGTACATCTTAGAAATAAGGCATAACTAAGAAAAGTGCTTAAAATATGTCATCAATCATGAAGTCTACTCAAGAACAAATTTATGCTAGAGTCCACCTCAACTGTTTGTGCTCATTTTATGCATCTTTTAAAATTCCTTTTTACAGTGGCTTCTCAGTGTAAGTGAGTCACAACTGCTTATCAAAATTTATGCTATTATCAGAGTATTTCTCCAGTAATTAGAAAATGTGAAAAGTCACCAAGAAAATTTATTTGCTTTTATAATGCATATTACTTAATACCAGCAATGCACTTGGGTCTTCCCATCCATATTATTTTCTCTAGATCTCAAAGGAGTACCTGACTTTTATTATTCTTTTCTTTTCTTTTGTTCAGATAAGTGAGGCTTATCAGCATTTAGGTTCATCCTTAAGATTTACTGACATCAGAATTTGACAGATAAGAAGCAAAAATCTAGTTTGTGACTTAGTAATAAGATACACAAAGTAAACTTGACTAAGCTCAAAATCAAAATTTGCTTGTGTTAATGAGTTTCCACATAAACAACTAATTCAAACATGGGATTTCTAGTGTGTTAAAGACTACTATGTCAGCATCTAGCACATATATTCTTATTGGATTGAATAGTCACAGAACATTCAAATCACTATTAGAGTATAAAGATCCACATCAGATAACAATCAGCATTTAATGTATTTCAATTAAAGCACATATTATATGAAAATAAAACAATCTGTAAACACTGAACATAAAGTCTGATGATGAGAACAAAAACTAAGCAGATTTAGAGAAAGAACCTGAAACCATTCCAAGTTCATTTACCAGTCTTATAAAGGTAGCTTCACATAATGGTTTTGTGAAGATATCTGCTAATTGTTGATCTGTTGGAACAAAATGCAATTCCGCTGTACCTTCCATCACATGTTCCCTTATGAAATGGTACCTAATGCTAATGTGCTTTGTCATTGAGTGTTGAACTGAATTACCTGTCATAGCAATTGCACTTTCATTATCACAGTAAATAGGTATTTTAGAAAATTCTAACCCATAATCCAGTAACTGATTCTTCATCCAAAGAATCTGTGCACAACAGCTTCCTGCAGCAATATATTCTGCTTCTGCAGTTGATGTGGAAATTGATTTCTGTTTCTTGCTAAACCAAGAAACTAATCTGCCTCCAAGAAATTGGTAGCTTCCATTAGTGCTTTTCCTGTCTATTTATATCCTGCAAAACCTGCATCTGAGTAACCTATTAGCTTAAAATCTGATTCTCTAGGATACCACAATCCTAGATCAGCTGTAACCTTAAGGTACTTGAAAATTCTTTTCATAGCTATTAAGTGAGGTTCTCTTGGATCATCCTGAAATCTTGCACAAAGACAGGTAGCATACATGATATCAAGTCTACTTGCAGTTAAATAGAGTAAAGAACCAATCATACCTCTATAGTTAGTAATATCTACTGATGAGCCACTATCTTTATCTAACTTGGTTGTAGTGGCCATGGGAGTGGATGCTGTTGAACTGTCTTGCATTCCAAACTTCTTGAGTAAATTTCTGGTGTACTTGGATTGTCAGATAAAAGTACCTTCTTCATTTTGCTTGACTTGAAGGCCCAGAAAATAACTAAGTTCTCCCATCATACTCATTTGATATCTTGACTGCATTAGCTTTGCAAACCTCTCACAAAGTTTGACATTTATAGAACCAAATATGATATTATCAACATATATCTGTACCAAAAGTAAGTCCTTTCCATGGTTGAGGTAGAATAATGTTTTATCAATTGTACCTCTCTGAAATTCAATTTCCAGAAGAAATTGAGCTAAATTCTCATACCATGCTCTTGGAGCTTGCTTAAGGCCATAAAGTGCTTTGTCAAGCCTGTAGACATGATTTGGAAATTTTGAATCTACAAAGCCCGGAGGTTGTTCAACATACACCTCTTCTTCCAATTCTCCATTGAGAAAAGCACTTTTTACATCCATTTGAAAGAATTTAAACTTTTTGTGAGCAACATAAGCCAAAAAGATTCTTATGGCTTCTAATCTAGCAACTGGTGTAAATGTTTCATCATAATCAATACCCTCCTGTTGAGAGGAACCCTTAACAACCAGCGTTGCTTTATTTCTTATAATTATGCCATCACTGCCAGTTTTGTTTCTGAATACCCACTTTGTGCCAACAACTGATCTGTTCTTTGGTCTTGGAACTAGGGTCCAGACTTTGTTTCTTTTAAATTCATTTAACTATTCCTGCATTGCTTGCACCCAATCAGCATCTTGAAGAGCTTCTTCCACTTTCGTTGGATCAGTCTGAGATAGAAAAGAATGATAAAGACATTCATTTAATGTTGCAATTCTAGTTTTGACACCTGCTTCAGGGTCTCCAATAATTAAGTCAGGTGTATGTGATTTGGTCCACTTCCTTGCAGGTGGAAGTTGATTTCTAGAACTGGATCCTCCCCATGATCCATGCTATCTCCATCAGCATATTCTGATGCTCCCCCTGTAGTTATGCTCTCTGAGACTTCAGAATTTGAGTTAGATCCTTCAATATTTGAAGAATCAGAGCTTCCAGAATTATCAGAATTTGGCTCATCAGAACTTGAAGAGCTTGTTACAGGTTCTGATGCTTCTTGAGAATCTTGAGTTATGGTAGGATCGTCAGCTTGCTCCCCCTGGACAAGTGCATTTTCCTTTGGAGTTCCACAGTTTCAATGACATCAGAACTTACAGGATCAGAGTATAAGTCATCAGAATTTACAGAATCAGAATTTAAGTCTTCATTTTCAAATCTCAGCTGATCGTGATCATTGAAATCTTCAAGTCCAGTAAGCTTCTTATCATCAAAAAGTTACATTGATAGATTCCATGACAACCCTTGTTCTTAAATTGTAGACTCTGAAGGCTTTTGTGGAAAGTGGATATCCAACAAAAATTCCTTCATCAGCTTTTAGATCAAATTTTGATAGCTGTTCAGGATGAGTCTTAAGAACAAAACACTTACATCCAAATACATGAAATTATTTCAGATTTGGCTTCTTTTCTTAACCATCTAATATGGTATTTTCCATGCTTTTTTATGAGTTTAGCATTCTGTGTAAAATAAGCAGTCCGCACAGCTTCAGCCCAAAAGTAGGTTGGTAGCCTTGCTTCATCAAGCATAGTTCGTGCAGCTTCAATGCGAGTCATGTTCTTTCTTTCTATAACTCCATTTTGATGTGGAGTTTCAGGTGCAGAAAATTCCTGTTTGATTCCATGCTCTTTGCAGAACTCTTCCATGATTGAATTCTTGAACTCTTTGCAATTATCACTTCATATAATTTTAACAGAATCTTTGACCAACTTATCCAGCTGTCTGACATGATCAGTTAGAGTAGATGCAGTTTCATTCTTCTTGTGCAAGAAATACACCTAAGTGTATTTTATGAACTCATCCACTATAACCATAGCATATTTCTTCTTTACAATAGACATGACATTGACTGGACCAAATAGATCAACATGCAGTAGGTGATAAGGCTCAAGAATTGAGGTTTCAGTTTTGCTCTTGAATGAAGATTTTCTTTATTTTGCCTTTTGACATGAATCACAAAGGCCATCAGGAGCAAATACTGATTTTGGAAATCCTCTCATAAGATCTTTCTTTACAAGCTCATTTATGTTGTTGAAATTTAAATGAGAGTCTTTTATGCCAATTCTAGCTTTCTTCAATTGATGTTCTACTCAACAGACAGATTGCAGAACCATCATAACTTGTTGAAAGTCTGGCTTCATAAATGTTACCATACCTGTAACCTTTTAGAACCACTTTGCCTGTAGAATTGCTTACAACTTCACAGTGTTCTTCAAAGAAATCCACATGATAACCTCTGTCACAGATTTGACTTATACTCAACAGATTGTGTTTAAGTCTTGAGACAAGAGCTATTATTTCAATGATGACATTCCCAATATTGATATTGCCATATCCTAGAGTTTTTCCCATGTTGACATCTCCATAAGAAACTCCTAGGCTAGCTTTCTCCACAAAGTCTGATAGCAGGGCTTTATTTCCAGTCATATGTCCTAAACATCCACTGTCCAGCACTAGGATATCTTTCCTGTTGCCCTGCAATCATCAAGACCACTAATGGTTAGTTTTAAGGACCCAGACTTGCTTGGATCCTTTGGCCTTTTTAAGTTTGTTAGCATATGCAGCGGATTTAATATCATAGTTTATGCTAACATGCTGTTTATCAGTACTTATATCAGACTTTGCATCAGACTTAACACTAGAAGGAATTAAAGTAACTTTCTTCAAAGAAGGTTTTATTTGATAATAATCATAGTACAAACTATGATATTGCTTACAAGCATAAATGGAATGCCATAAACTACCAGAATGAAAATAAGGATTTTGTGGCTTAAACCAAACAAAATGACTCTTAATTCCTGACTTAGGAGGTAAAGAGTTTATATTCTTATTCTTCCTGCAAAAAGAAGCAAGATGGTTAGAGTTTCCACAGTTATAACATTTCTTTCTAGGAGCATTAGGAATAGGCATATAATTATTACTTTTATTCACATCTTCCTTACCATTCCTATTTTTCCTAGCTGCCTTTACCTTGTTGACATTACTGATTTCTTTTAGCTTATGCTTAAGCTGCTTCTTCGTCATTAAGCCTATGTTAATTTCAGCTGGTTTATCCTGTTCTAATTTGTCAGAAGTTGACTTTTCATTAACTTCGGCTACAGACTCTTTCATCTTTTCAGAATCAGACTTTACAGTTTTAGCTACAAACTTAACAGGATTCACCTTTGGCTAGCAGTCTGTTTATCAACACTTGGCTCAATTTGTTCAGTTCCTTTTTTCACTTATCATCTCCATAACCTAAACCCTCTTTCCAGTTTCCACTACTTAACAAATTCTGAGTTGTTCTGCCAGAGTTAGTCCAAATCCTGATAATCTCTCTTTCTTTTTCTAACTTAGTTTTTAGAGATTCATTCAATTTTAGTACTTCATCTCTAACATAAAAAGCATCATTTCTTTCTTTCTGAGTTTGGTGGAACATGACTAACTCTTTTTCTAAATAGTCATTCCTTTTCTTATAAGCAAGATTTTCAGAAGTTAATCTTTCACATGTTAAAGTTTGATCTATGTAACTAATAAACATGGTTTTAAGATATAATCTCAACTCAGTAATATCATCAGTATGAAAAGCATAGGTTGTTTGAGGTACCTTCAATTCAGCAGTTTCAGGGTTTGCCATCTGCATTTGCCATCAAGGCATAATTCACCTCATCTTCAGAATCTGAAGAATCTGTCCAGCTTGTCTTCGTTGTGACAAGTTCCTTGCCTTTATCACTCTTCCCTTTCTTGCATTCAGGAGATATGTGGCCTCTTTCACCATAATTTTAGCATTTGACATTTGAGTTGTCTCCTCTGTCAGACTTAGCACTTTTGCCTTCAAACTTTCTGAACCCTTTCTTATCAACACTTACACCTTTCCTGGAAAATTTCTTTCCCTTTCGGAATTTTCTGTAGCTATCTTTGTGATACCCTTCACCATAAGAGCACACAATTTCATCATCTCTGCATCAACATCCATTTCTGGTAAGCAATTTCATCATCTCTGCATCAACATCCATTTCTGGTAAGCTTACAGTTTCTGAATCATCATCATCAGAATATGATGACTCTGAATTAGACTTTATGATGAGAGCCTTTTCTTTGCCCTTCTTAGAGACGGTAACTTTAGGAGATTCCTCCTCAACCTTAAGAGCAAATATCCTTGACTTTCTCCCATGTCTCTTGCTCCTTTGATCCATCTCAAGTTCATAAGTCTTGAGCATACCATAAATTTCATCAAGAGTAGTTTCATCAAGAGCATAGTTGTCTCTTATGGTAGTAGACTTCAAATCCCAAATTTTCAGGAAGAGCTAAAAGGAATTTCAGATTTGAATCTTCAAGATCATATTCCTTGTCCACCAGTAACAGATCATTCACGAGTTTGACAAACCTGTCATATAATTCAGTTAATGACTCACCAGCTTTTGAGTCAAAGTGCTCATACTCTTGAGTGAGTATAGTCCTCCTGTTCTTTTTGATTGCATCAGTTCCCTGGCATCTTGTCTCTAAGGCATCCCGTATCTCCTTTGCAGTTTTGTAATTAATTACCCTGTTTGACATGACATTATCAATGTCACTATGCAGCAAATGCCTTACCCTTACATCCTTGGCAATAGATGAGATGTCTTCAGCTGTGTAATCACCTTTCTCCTTTGGTATGGACTTTGCTGGTTGATTTGCAACTGCAACAGAGAGATTGGTTGGCTTATATGGTCCTTCATTAATCCTATCAAGGTATTCTGGATCTGTAGCTTCCAGAAACATAACCATCTTAACTTTCCATATGGGATACTCAGAAGGTCTCAGTATGGGAACCCTAATAGTCTCATATCGACTGTGGATTTGAGTGTTTTTAGTTTCTTCAGTTTTGGTGGGCTTGGTTGGAGTTTCTGCTTCTTCAGACATGATTGTTTAGATCTTTACTGTATATGTATTAACAGATAGGTTCTGATACCAATTGTTAGGTTACACAACACTGTAGAAGGGGGTTGGATACAGTGTTATTACAATCAAATCGATCTTGAACACAAGTAACAGTAAACATATATATTCAATATAATAAATTCTGTTACAATGGAATTGTTCTCTCTCAGTGATGAACAAATATCACTAAGAGCTTCTAGGTTACAATGAATAATGTATCTCGATAATGATAACACCTATAGTGTAAACCTATGTCGGTGTTTATATACTACACAGTTACAAGATAACTTCTAATTGATATGGAATATAATTCTGTCTCCTAAAATATATCAACCAGATATCTTACACAAATCTTCCAGTCTTCTAATTCTTTCCATGTATATCTTCTTTTATTTTAGTCTCGATCTTTTACTTTAAATCAGCTTCCTTCCTTAACTGTAAGTCCTCCCGTTCTTAAGTGCTGATATGACCTTAAGTCCTGATCTTATGTTCCGAATTCCAGTAAGTACTGATTCCAGTAAGTCCTGATATTTCCTGTTTATTAAGATTTGAAAACTAAACACGAAACATATTAGATATGACATCTCAAATATATCTAACATGAAGAAACTTCTTCCTTTGAGCATAAGATAAGTGGGGAGGTATGATATTACTCACAAGGTAGTTCACAATGTCTGTAAACCACGACTCTTCTTCTTGTACTCCAAACAGCTGCTCGTCGGGAAAAGACTCATTTATCAATGTCTTATTCGATGAAGTAGCATTAGGATTCTCTAAACGCAAGAGATGATCATCAACTTCATTTTCAGTTCCTGTTCTGTCCTTGATCTCTAGTTCAAATACTTGGAGCAAAAGAACCCATCGAATCAATCTAGGCTTCGAGTCCTTCTTTGAGATGAGATATCGAATGGCGGCGTGATCAGTGAAAACTGTCACTTAGTCCCAAGTAGATAAGATCGAAATTTCTCAAAACCATTGACAATAGCCAAAAGTTCTTTCTCCGTAGTAGTGTAATTCAGTTAAGCACCATTTAAAGTCTTACTAGCATAGTAGACCACATGAAATATTTTGTTCTTTCTCTGCCCAAGAACTGCTTCAACTGCGTAGTCGCTTGCATCGCACATCATCTCAAAAAGCTCATTCCAATCAGGTGCAGTTATGACAGGTGTCGTGATTTAACTCTTCTTCAATGTCTCAAAAGCTGCAAGGCACTCGTCATCAAATTTAAAAGGAACATCTTCTCTAACAGACTGCACAAGGCTTTGAAATTTTCAAAAAATCTTTGATGAAACGCCTGTAGAAACCCGCATGACCAAGAAAACTGCGAATTCCCTTAACAGAATTTGGTGGAGGAAGATTCTCAATGACCCCCACCTTGGCCTTATCCACCTCTAGGCCTTTATTAGAAACCTTGTGCCCGAGAATAATGCCCTGACGCATCATAAAATGGCATTTCTCCCAATTGAGAACCATATTGGTCTCAACACACCTCTTGAGAACGTGTCCTAGATTCTGCAAGCATTCATCAAAAGAATGCCAAAGACTGAGAAGTCGTCCATGAACAACTCCATATTCTGGCCAATAATGTTAGAAAAGATGGCCATCATACATCTCTGAAATGTGGCTGGTGCACCACACAGACCAAAAGAAACTCGTCTGAAGGCGAAAGTACCAAATGGACAAGTGAAGGTAGTCTTCTCCTGATCTTCCGGAGTGATACAAATCTGATTGTAACCCGAATAGCCATTTAGAAGACAGTAAGACTCATGACGGCCCAACCTGTCAAGCATCTGATCAATGAAGAGCAATAGAATGTGGTCTTTTCCTAGTGGCTTTGTTCAGCTTCCGATAGTCCATGTTAGACTCTCCACCGGTGACTGTCCTTGTCGAAATAAGCTCATTCTTCTCATTTGGTACCACAGTATTCCACACTTTCTTTGGTACACATTAGCCAAAGAAGTAGGACCCAATCCATTGTAGAAACAGTTAGGCAGCGATTTGATTAACTACATAATTAGCCAAAGTGTCCACCTTCATCGTCAAAGCCTTAAGTTGGGCAACGATAGCAGTTGCTGCGTCCAACTCCAGAATTCCTACTACTTTTCCCTAAGTCAGTCTCTGGGAAGGATTCTGATACTCATTAACAGCCATCAGGTCATAAGTTCATAAGCTTCATCGTAGCTCTTAGCCCACAAGGCTCCTCCTGATGCTGTATCAACCATGGGTCTAGAAGTATGACCCAATCCATTGTAGAAACAGTTGACAAGCATGCCATGGTGTGGGCACTTCCTTATCATCTCCTTATATCGATCCCAAGCCTCACACATAGATTCTCCAGTTGTTGAGCAAACTGGGTAAGAGCATTCCTGATTACAGCAGTCTTCACCATAGGGAAGAATTTAGTGAGAAACTTTTGAGCAAGATCTTCCCAAGTGGTGATAGACCCTGTTGGTAGAGAATGCAACCAGCACGCCTTATCCCTCTGAGAGAATGGGAAGATTCACAGCTTGATAGCATCTTCAGTCATATCATTGAACTTTAAAG
>NW_027420564.1:0-102303 GCF_009905375.1 Apium graveolens
CTGTCTAAAACAGAACATATACTTTATTCCCAACCACCACCTTGAGAGAAAAAATATAGTGGGAAATTCTTTCAGGACCTTTAAGTCGCTAAGCTCTCAGAGTTCCAAGGGACGAGCTGACCCAGCTGAGGCAAGAGCCTGGATAAAGGAAATAGAGGAATCATTTGAGATTCTGAATGATTGATGAATCACAAAAGACTGTTTTTGTCACTTACCCTCCTAAGAGAGAGATCACCCGCTGGTGAAAGGCCAAGGAAGGCACGGAGCAAGAGATTATAATAAACTGATTTAAGTTCAGTCAATTGTTTTCAGGAAAGTACTTCCCAAGGTTATGGAGATAATGTAAAAGCTTTGGAGCTAGAAAAAAAGCGGATAAGTATGATGAATTTGAATCTAAGTTGTAAAAGTTGTCAAGATTCGTTCTGAGGACACGAATCCAGAATGACAGGATGTTTGAAATCAATGCTTATGTTGTGTTGGTTCATGAAATAATGATAAGAGAAAGGAAAATAAAAAGAAATTGAAGTGGAAAGGAATATAAAGGAAATAGAGTTTGAGGAATGATAAGGGAGTTGGGTATAAGGAAACCCTAAAGACTCGTAGCAATAGAAAGTATGTAATCTTCAGGATGAGGGTGATTCACCATGAGTTAAAATTGATGGTTGAAGGCATAAGAGATACATATATTTATCCCCTGTAAGTTGGGAGGATTCGAGGAAACTTGAGATAGTTCGAAGGATAAATAATGAGACGCGGATAGACTGAGGAGAAAATGAAGTAGGAAATTAAGAAAATTGGATGAAGGAAGTGACCTTCAAGAATGTGAAGTGTAAGACCGGTGGCTTGATACCCAGAAAGGGAGACGCCAGGTATGAAAAGTATCCCAGTATTGAGGTGACTGTTGAGATACAACAACAAAAGTAAATAAGGAATTATTAAGAAGAGGTTCACATTGAACACGACCAATATCTTCCAGAACATCCTTGTTATCGTTACCAAATTAGGCAAGACAAGCGGATAACCGTTGCTATCTTTTGGAGGCCATATGGATTGACCTCACTTTGAATAAGGATGCTATTATGAAATTAGGTATAGACTATTGAGGGGAATGATGAATAAGATAATCTATCAAGGATATATGACTTGATTTATCCATGGAAGGATGCAATACCTTTTTAAAGGAGGAATTAAGGATATAACTTCGATAACTTGAGATGAATCCTAGGGGAATGCATAAAGGTTGGCATTCCACCCTTAATAGGGACAGCATGAGTTTTGACACTATGAATTGGGAAGGATCAAGGTAACAACAAACTTTAAAGATTAGTAAAGAATTTTTTTAGAAATACATAGACAATGATTCTGGTATTAATAAATGGTATCTTGATATGCCCTGTATCTAGGGAATACAGGAGGAACGATTCAAGGATAACCTTAGAGGTTTTACAAGAAGAAAGGTAATATTCAAAATTCTCAAAAATAGAAATGTTTATAAAGGAAATATGACGTAATTATAATGATGCCAAGTGGGGCACGTGTTAAACCACGAGAAGGTATGGATCGAACCAGTAATGGTCGAAGTTGTTCAGGGCAATTAGGACTTAAGATAAAAAGATGTTCTAATTATGATTGAGAGTCAGTCGTGACAGTGATTAACCTTTAAAGACTGAGGCAATAACTTATGGAAAAATGGTAATATTTTTTTTTTACTCATCAGATTTTAAGGAAAACATCTTCACATAAGCTGTGATTGAAATAAGGTAGAAAATTATTTGGAGGTGGTTAAAACGACATTGACTGTAAGGAAATTTTACTATCAGGAAAGACCAAAGAGGTGGCCGACACTTTAAAGGTAAGAGGATAATTATAGGCGCTTGTACCAAAGGAATACAGTGATGATGGTTAACGCTATACAGGTTGTATTATGGTTTGGAAGATTGACATTCCTTCTGATGACTGTGCAATACCCAACCGTAATAGTAGTTGGTAAAGGTTTAATTCGTGTAATCGCCATGAGCGGGCTATCTATCTCAAAGATACTATCTTGAGATAAGCCAGGACCATGTTTCAAAAAGGACTAGACGAACCTTCGAGTTAAGTCTTCTATTGAAGGTATATGATTAAGAATGGTATTAACCTGCTATCGTTACTTTGATTGAAACTCTTCTGCAATTTTATCTACTTCATGTCATGAAAGTACGTCAGAGTTTGGAGTGTTCTTCATGAATTGTGATTGGTGGTTATCTTAACTCCTTAGAAGGATTTGATACGACATGTATGGACTCCGTATGGTTAGATATTAAGATTTCATGGAAAGTGAATGATGACAGTAGGTCAGTGGTGGACCATAGTAATGCAGCAATGATTCTGCGAGTAATAAGTCGATTACAACCATGAGAGTTGTATTGGAATGAATGTTGAGATTGAATACCACTAAACGGGTCGTGGTAGTGTATAAGTTATCATTGATAGACTATTTAAGTAGAGTATCTACCTATTGAATATTTATTATTTCTTATCAATAGAGAGTCGTATTATTATACGAGGAAGGTGCGGTTGCGCAAGCATAGAATTCAAGTAACAGTGATGTCTAGAATGAGATCCCAGGTTCGATTTTCGATATCGAAGGAGTTTCAAAGGTGATTGTGTATAAGCTCGAGGAAGAGCATGGGTCCTAGAATGATGGACGGAATAGCAAAAATATTTAGGCATGTGAAATACGATGCTATAATACTTGATGTTGGTATAAATACATATATGTTTTGTTCTCCTATGACAAACCTCTATAGTTCAGAGGTAGATTCCAAGCCAGATATTTTATGGCAATAAAATTTTTTTTTACGAATATACAATTCTCTTCAGTTCATTCTTTTCTCTTCTTTTCATTTCATGTAAACTGAGAAGAACAACCCCTTCCAGAAGGGGAGGTATTGCCGAATGACTATATCTGTGTGATAAAGCCTAGTAGGATACCATCTATTGTTTAATGCTTGTCAAGTACTAAAGGCTGGCCACCTTCTGTACTAACTATGCGATATAACAAGTGTTCATGATCATAGTGATCTCTCAACAAATTCCTTTACTTCTATATGATTGATCAAACTTTGGGAAATAGAAACAGCTGAAAAAGGAGTAATAAAGTTGTGGTAGTATTCGGAATGGAAACACATTCATGATACTAAGGTTGACGTGGTTATTAAAAGGTTATAGAATGCTAACGAGCAAAAGTATAACTAGTATAATATTAGGAACGGAAGGTTGTAGCGATTACGAACTGGAAAAGAATGGGTATTGAGAAGCAAAATCTCTAATGCTAAACGCTATAATGAGAGTCTGTGCAATAGACTTGAAATAATTTGGAATGATCAGTTATCACAGATTGAGTTTTCTTACGACGATAGATCATATTGTCAGTATTGAGATATCGCCTTATGGGATCCTTGAGGGAAGACAATGTCGATCTCCCTTATGTTAGGATGAAGTTGTAGAGCGCAAAATGCTCGGACCAGCAGTGGTCCTTTGATATATCTAATCAGAGGACGGCTGGTAGTAGCCCAAGATGGACATGATACATATGTTGATTTGACATGAAAGGACAAGGAATAAGAAGTAGGGGACCTAGTGTTGTTATAGGTATTCCCTCGGAAAGGATTGATGAGATTCGGAAAGAAAGGGAAGCTAAGTCCACAATGTGTCGGACCCTTGGATATACTAAAACATATTGGGAAGATAGCATACGAGCTAGCCCTACCCCGAACCTGTAGCAAGTTCATAACGTGTTTCACGTATCAATGTTAAGAAAGTGTAATTCGGATGCCAGATAAATAGGGGCATATGAGCGCATAGACATGCAACCCGACGTAACCTATATGGAGCAACCAGGAGAGGTTATAGAGTGAAAAGGAACAAGTGCTTAGGAGAAGGGTTATTAAACTAGGCAGAGTTTGGTGGTAGGACCACAATGTGTGAAAAATTTACTCGAGAGTTAGAAAGTGCAATGCTAAGAGAGTATCCCTATTAATTTTCTATCTGATTCCGGGACGGAATCCTTTTAAGGAGGGGAGACTGTAATAACCCCAAAATTTTGAACTTTTTGTAACCCTTATGAATAGTGTTTTAGCTGAATGAGAAAACTTTTCATGCCACACTATGTAGGGGTTCTGTTATGGATATTCTGAGATTTTATTAGTACTCTATATGGTATATAAGTGTATGTAAAGATCGTCAGAATCCAATTCCGAACACTTTGATTTTTCCGGAAATCCACTAGATACGGAAAGAATTGAGTATAAGGTAACATGATAAAAAGGATTTAAATTAAAGGATTATAAGAGAGGATCATAAAAGAAATATAATATATTGAGAAAGGTTAAAGGAACCTAAGTAATAAGATCCCGGGTATGATCCCTCAAACGATAAATGAAAACGAAAGTTAAGCGAACCGTATAACAGATCAGCGGTCATTAGGCAAACAATTAGGAAGTTAATCAAGGGATTAGAGAGGATGATGTCACCCAACCAATGAGAAGAGGACAAGGAGGGGAAGATGACATCATAGCATGACATAAGCATGACATGGGAAGGAAGGAGATGTGGTTGAAGTAGAACCACACAAAGTTAAGGCTAAAAAGGTAATTAACCAAAACAAAAACAAAATTTCATCCACCAAGCCAATCATTTCATTTTCATCAAACAAAACACAAAATATTTCTCTTCACCAAGGTTGCTCTCGGCTTTTTTTCAATTTCAAAGGGAGAATTTTCAAAATCCAAGATCCAAGCCTCCTAAATTGGTAAGATAATTCCCTAGTGTTCCTTATGCATAGATATGGCTATATTATGAGTTTAAGCCTTCAATTCTTTCTCATTCTTCTTCAAGAAATCAATGAAGAAGACAATGAATAGTGATTTCAAAGTTTTTAACTTGATTTTTTCTTGTTTTCCTTTAAGATCCAAGCATCCCTAAGACTTCTCAAGGCTTCTTAAGGCTTCCTAGCTACTCCCACGGAAGGTATATCATCTCCAAACCCTAGATTCCTTTGTATAAAATATGATTTTGATTGTTATGGTGATATAGTAGCTTAATGCTTGTGGTTTAGAGTTTGGGTTGGAGTGGTAGTGAAATGGAATGGTGAATCTTATTGTTTTGGTTAAAAGAACTTAAGTATAGTTAAATTCAAGCTTAAGCATAAGTATAAATGTTAATATTGGATTTATTGGGGATGTTATGATGTGATAAGGATGGACTTTGGTTGTATGAATGGATTGGGGTTGAATTGTGATGGTTTTGGAATGGTTTAAATTTGGGAAATCGCGTAAACATAGCCGTCGTAATGTCCGATTTACTTTAGACTGCTTTTGTTCATAACATTAGGACCCGAGAACCCCCTGCTAGATGTTGACCATTGCCATGTTTAGATAGCTCATGTTACGAGCTTCGTTTTGATATGTAGTTCATTTGATTCTGATGTACGGTTTAGGAGAAACGACCGTTTTAAGTAACGGCGTTTTGCGAACGAAACTTTTCCCCTCGCCTTACTTTGAAACATAGGTTAAAGACCAAAAAGGGTTAATTAGTGTATGAAACAATTATGGTGAGAGTGTTAGGCAGTTGGTAAGACACTCGCGAAAGAATCGCCTTAAAACACGTAATGGTTAATTTATTAAAAATGGTGGAGCCGAGGGTACTCGAGTGACTTAAGAGAATCAGTAAGCGCAAAACAAGCGTTAGAGTCTAAGTTAGTTAAAGTATAGATTTGCAAGTGACTTTGGTTTAATTCCAACTTACTTGTTGTTTATAGGTTACCAGACTCGTCCCGAGCCTTTTATCACCCCCAGTCGCTCAGGCAAGTTTTCTACCCGTTATACTGTTGTTGTGATGTATATGTGTATATGCATGATCTTGCGATAAATGCATATTTGTTATTAGCAAATTCTTGCGATATATTGTAGCATTTGATATGGTATATATGCATGCCTTTTTCATATTCTTGGATTATATATATCTGTTGGTTAAAATGCTTACAGTTGCATAATACCTATGCTAGAGATAAGCGGTATTGAGTTTACCCTTAGTATAGGGGATCAAAAGGTGAACATATTTCTAAACCGGGAGTCGATGTTCCCGAGTATAATATATATATTTTTATATATATATGGTTATAGTTTTCAAAACTATTAATCGAATAAGGTTTATTCGATAACTTTAACTTTATTTTATTATTGAATATTATTTCGAATATTCATCCGAGGACTTATGACTTCTTTTATTGTATTAATTGAATATTATTTCGAATATTCATTCGAGGGCTTATGACTCAGTTTATATTATTTAGTGATTATTAATTGGATAGTCATTTGAGGATTTATTGACTCCTTTATTTTATTTAATGAATATTATTTATAATATTCATTCGAGGTATTATGACTCCGCTTATTATTTAATAATATTCTTTATTTTATTAAAGAATAATGTTCGATAATCAAACTTACTTTTGATATTCAAATAAAGATATTACTTTCGTATAAGTATATCTTTGGTTATTTAATACTCATTTCAAGTATAAGTCTTACAACTTCTACTTCAATTATTTGTATAAAGATTATTCTTTATGGGAATATTATTTAAATAATAATATTCAGACATTTTCTAAATATATTGGGACTGATTTACTTCATTAAATTAGCATTACTCCAAACACTCTTTAAAGTGTTTTCGAGTCTTCAAAATGATTTTTAAAAGTTACTGCGGATCCCAAAACTCATTTTTATATTTAAGATCTTCCTTTTAAAAAGGGGATTTAAATACTCGCTCAAAACCTGAGGGATCTGGCTCTATGGTGTATTTTATATTCGCAACAAGGTTGCAGTTTTGGTAAATGAATTGATTACTTACCCAACGTTCGGGAAGTAAGTCCATCTATCGAGTTGGCATAAGCAACATGGGCTCAGTGGGCGTCCAAGATACTGTAAGTGGCTCAGTGGGAGTCCATCAAATGCATAAGTGGCTGAGTGGTAGTCCAGCATAAGGTCCTATTACGACCAGGGTGATGACCAGTGGGGAATTCGTCCATCTACTAGTAGAAAAGGTTACTTATTGGTATCTTTGCCTGATCAGCAAGATATCAGGTTTATGCCAAAATTCTTTCCTTTCCAAATTTATTGGATATTACAATTCTGTTCATACTTTACATGACAGAGGTTTCAGGAAACGTATGTATATATATAGGTGTATATATATATCGGGACTTAATGAAGTATATCATAACTTCATTTCCTTCAAAATATTTCAAAGATTGAATCTATTCAAGTCTTATTTTGTAGTCTCATCAGTGTGATGAACTTTTGAAACTAATTATAACTTGAACGGTGGTAGTTCAAGTAGTATTCGGAAAAGATATAAGTATATTGGAGTATCTTGTAACTTCATCTTTTAAACTTATATCTAGTAAATGATTATCTTATGCATATCAAAGACTTTCAGAAAAACGTTAAGACAAGGTTAGATATATGAGATCACCTTGCAACGATATTTTTATACAGTTATAAACTGGAACTTTGTGTATATTATTCATGGAAGAGGACTTCCAAGATTTTGAAAAGCATATATGTATATATACTGAATATTTTGCGACTTCATCGCATTAAGATATCAAACTTGGTTCATTTCCTTTGACCAAGACTTTCATGAGTACTATGAGAAGGCTCATATATTGTTAATCATTATACATATTATTTTGGTGGGCTTGCTGCTCACCCTTGCTTTCTTCTTTCATCACACAACAACAGATAGAAAAGATGAACAGGACCAAGCTCCCAATTCGCGAGCGGATAGGAAACGTTCCGCAGTTTCCTATAGGCGTTGATGTCGCTGTAGCTGAGGTAGGAACTACCAATAGGCTAGGCTTTCAACTTATGATGTACCAGACTTATGTATAATTATGAATTGTAATAATGGCAAAGAAATGTAAATTTATTCAGAAACTTTTTTAAGGTGTATTGACATATAATTGTGGAATAAAACGACTTATGAATATTTTTGAATATTCATCTCTGAGACTATAACTTGTGGTGTGTGTGTTTATTGTGGGGTCACAGTACAGAGTAGTTGATTATTTATTAAGATTGGGTGTTGTTAAGGGAAATGGAACTCGTGACAACCCGGATCCCCGACCCCGGATTTGGGGGTGTTACAAGACCGATGAGGAAGCTTAGGACGAGTTCTAGGGGATTTGACCTTTAGTTGCTTGGATTAGGCTACTCCATTTATTACTATGTTATTCATTTCCATTTCTAGACTCTTATACTGTTTTAATTCAGATCTGTATTCGTATTTATACCTTGTGATTCGTACCTTTTAACTTGAACCATGTTAAATTCAGTTATGCACTTTCCTTGATTCCTATATTTTCTCTTTTAAATTTTTGCTTATAACCATGCATCACCTTTATTGTTATATTGAAAACTGTATACCACGATGACTGAAAATAATACCCTAACTTTGTATCACTTAAACTGTATAACTCTTATTTCAGAAAATGGTACCTAAGAGAGCTCAAGGAAGAACTACAAATAACCGAGAAAACAAAGGAGAAAACCAAAACCCCGATATAGCACAACTTTTGGAATTGGTACTCCAAGAAACAACTACCATAGCCCAACAACAACAACTTCTTCAACAAATGCAACCACCTCAACCACCCCCAGCAAACGTCCCTACTTTCAAAACATTCTAATCTGTAAAACACCCAGAATTTAGAGGAACACAAGACCTGGTAGAAGCTCATGCTTGGCTTAAGGAAATTGAAAAGGCTTTTTCCTTAACAAATGTTGGAGATAACCAGAAGGTGGAGTATGCCACTTACTTTCTTAAAGGTGAATCGAACTTTTGGTGGGAGATAGTGAAAGCTTTAGAAGCTGCTGAAGTTATTACTTGGGATAGGTTTAAGAGAATGTTTTTGGATAAGTATTTTGCTCGTTATATGCAAACACAAATGGAGATGAAGTTATTCGAGTTGAAGCAAGACAATAGGACAATTGGGGAATATGAGAAGAAGTTTACAGAACTTTCTAGGTTTGTGGGAGAGTATGTTGATTCTGAAGAGAAAAGGGCAAAAAGGTTCCAACAGGGATTGAAGCTTTGGTTAAGGAGTCGTATGGCAGCTGTAACACCCCCAGATCCGGGGTCGGGGATCCGGGTCGTCACGGTCTTTCTTTCCACAATATCACTTCACTTAATTAATAACAACTAACCTTATGCTGTGACCCCACACTAACACACACCACAACCCGTTATAGTCTCAGAGATGAAATTTAAATAAGTACAAGTCTTTGAATCCACAATTTAAAAGTTATTACAACCCAAAATGATTACTTGATAAATTTACAGTTAATTGCCATTATCTGCCACAAGTTATAATTATACATAATTGATTCTCAAAAGTAGATGTTCTGATCTACAATAGATCTACCTCTGCAGCTATAGCAGCTACAACAACAACGGGAAGACGCGGGACGCTTCCCACGCGCTTGCGCTGGGTCTGCTGGAGTCTGGCCATCTTTCCTAACTGTTGTTGTGTGATGAAGAAATAAAGCAAGGGTGAGCAGCAAGCCCACCAAAATAATATGTATAAAGATTTACAATATATGGGCCTTCTCATAGTACTCATGAAAGTCTTGGTCAAAAGAAATGAACCAAGTTTGATATCTTAATGCGATGAAGTCGCAAAATATTCAGTATATATATATATATACTTTTCAAAATCTTGGAAGTCCTCTTCCATGCATAATATACACAGAGTTCCAGTGTATAACTGTATAAAAATATCGTTGCAAGGTGATCTCATATATATAACCATGTCTCAACGTTTTTCTGAAAATCTTTGTCATGCATAAGATAATCATTTACTAGATATAAGTTTAAAAGATGAAGTTACAAGATACTCCAATATACTTATATCTTTTCCAAATACTACTTGAACTACCACCGTTCAAGTTATAATTAGTTTCAAAAGTTCATCACGTAGATGAGACTACAAGACCAGATTTGAATAGATTAAATCTTTAAAATATCATCAAAATAAATAAAGTTACGAGATACTTCATTTGATGCAAACATCATTTTGAAAACTTGACCCTGCCAACACTCAACAATCGCCCAACCGTAGCCTTTCTATCGAAGTGCTCTGGGTAGTGTTGCAGAAATATCCAATTGGATGATGAACTCATTACGGGAGTTTGCCGCGCCAGGAAGACCACTTACGATGATCAGTCGTAGTAGTGCAACCCCACCATTTTCTACATGTAGAGGAGAACCTGTCGGATTTACTTGTCAACCGAACACTGAACTCCTAAGGAATGGACCGCCTTAGCGGAACTTCCAGGCCATTTGGGCCAATATAATAAGGCTGGGCCGTCGCCACTCGACCACTTACGCCACTCCTAGTTCAGATGAAATCCATGACTCTGAAACGTAAAGCTCGTTCCCCCTTTCCCCAAGTAGAAACTTGTTGATACGGCTCCACCAAGAAGTCGTATCTAGTTGGAAAGGAGAACTCACCGATATTTCCCAGGCGATGCCTGTTAATGGATTAACTTGTTCCAAAATTTTACTTCCCGAGTGTTGGGTAAGTAATCGATTCATTTAACAAAACAGCAACCTTGTTGCGAATATAAAACACACCACAGAGCCGGATCCCTCAGGTTTTGAGCGAGTATTTAAATCTCCTTCGAAAGGAGGATCTTAAATATAAAAATGAGTTTTGGGATCCGCTCTAACTTTTAAAAATCATTTTGAAGACTCGCAAAACATTTTTAAGAATGTTTGGAGTGATGCTGATTTAACAAAATAAATCAGTCTCAATATATTAGAAAATATCTGAATATTATTATTTAAATAATATTTCCATAAAGAATAATCTTTATAAAAATAATTGAAGTAGAAAGTTTGAAACTTATACTTGAAATGAATATTAAATATCCAAAGATATACCTATACGAAAGTACTATCTTTATTTGAATAATCAAAAGTGAGTTTGATTATCGACACCTTATTCTTTAATAAAATAAAGAATATATCTCAACAAATAATCGGAGTCATAGATCCTCAAATAAATATTCAAATAATATTCAATAAATAAAATAAGCTGAGTCATAAGCCCTCGAATGAATATTCGAAATAATATTCAATAAATAAATAAGCTGAGTCATAAGCCCTCGAATGAATATTCGAAATAATATTCATTAAATAATAAGCTGAGTCATAATACCTCGAATGAATATTATAAATAATATTCATTAAATAAAATAAAGGAGTCATACATCCTCAAATGAATATCCAAGTAATATTCAATAAATAATATAAAGGAGTCATAAGTCCTCGAATGAATATTCAAGATAATATTCATTAATAAAATAAAGTTATCGAATAAACCTTATTCGATTAATAGTTTTGAAAACTATAACCATATATATATATATATATAAATATATATATAAAATCTACTCGGGATCCTCGACTCCCGGTTTTAGAAAATGTTTTCACCTTTGGGTCCCTATACTAAGGGTATATGCAAATTACCGCTATTCTCTAGCATAGGTATTATCAACTGAACCAACAGATATATAAGGCAAGAATATGAAACAGGCATGCATATATATACCATATCAGCATGCTTCAATATATCGCAACATTTGCTAATTAACCAACATGCATCTATCGCAAGATAATGCATATACATATATTCATCACAACAACAGTTATAACGGGTAGAAAACTTGCCTGAGCGACTGGGGGTTACGAATGGCTCGGGACGAGTCTGGTAACCTATAAGCAACAAGTAAGTTGGAATTAAACCAAAGTCACTTGTAAATCTATACTTTAACTAACTTAGACTCTAACGCTTGTTTTGCGCTTACTGATTCTCTTAAGTCACTCGAGTACCCTCGGCTCCACCATTTTTAATAATTTAACCTTTACGAGTTTTAAGGCGATTCCTTCGCGAGTGTCTTACCAACTTCCTAACACACTTACCATAAATGTTTCATACATTAATTAACCCTTTTTGGTCTTTAACCTATGTTTCAAAGTAAGGCGAGGGGAAAAGTTTCGTTCGCGAAACACCGTTACTTGAAACGGTCGTTTCTCCTAAACCGTGCATCGGAATCGAACGAACTACATATCAAAACGAAGCTCGTAACATGAGCTATCTAAAGATGGCAGTGGTCATAATCTAGCAGGGGGTTCTCGGGTCCTAATATTATGCACAAAAACTGTCCAAAGAAAATCGGACGTTACGACGGCTATGTTTACGCGATTACCAATGTTTAAACTACTCCAATTAACCACCAACCAACTCATAACCATCAATAAAACAAAACTTCACCTAAACCATACCACATCAGTCCATAATCTCCAAGGTTTTCAACTCAAACAACCACAATCAAGACCTATGAACTATAATCAAGCTTCAATTACCAAAACACTTCCAAATCAAACCAAACTACTAATAATCACAATCCATGCTTCTCATTTCACAACACCAACCATTAAACTTACTAACAAATAAAGTAAAGGCTAGGGTTTGAAGTTTATACCTTCCTTGGGAGGTGTTAAGTTGCTAGGAAGCCTTAGGGAGCCTCCTACAAGCTTGATCTTTCCAAAGAAATCAAGAACACAAAGTTAGGCTTTGAAGTTTCTAAAAGTCCGATTTAAAGAACTGTAAAAATGAGGGTCTTACCATGATTATTTGGACGAGACTTGTGAACAAGAGTTGTAGGCCATCTCAATACCTTTCCAATGAGCTATAGAACACAATATTTGAGTGAGAAATGAAGGAGATACAGCAGTTTTAGTGTTCTGGTTCTGTTTTGGCCGAGAGCATGAAGAACAATGCCTTGGTTTCTTTTTGATTTTGATGAAAATGATTTTACTTGGCTTGGTTGCTTTGTTTTGTGTTTGATTTAGTCAATTACCTTGTTGCCCTTGAATTTGTGTGGTTCTCATTCAACCACACCTCCTTCCTTCCCATGTCATGCTTGTGTTATCCTCATGATGTCATCCTCCCCTCCTTGTCCTCTTTCTATTGGTTGGATGACATCATCCCCACTAATCCCCTTGATTAACTTCCTAATCGTTTGCCTAATGACCGCTGATCTGTTATACGGTTCGCTTAACTTTCGTTTTCGTTTATCGTTTGAGGGATCATACCCGGGATCTTATTACTTAGGTTCCCATAACCTTTCTCAATATATTGTATTCCTTTTATGATCCTCTCTTATAATCCTTTAATTTAAATCCTTTTTATCCTATTACCTTATACTCAATTCTTTCCGTATCTATTGGATTTCCGGGAAAAATCAAAGTGTTCGGATTTGGATTCTGACGATCTTTACATACACTTATATCCCATATAAAGTACTAATAAAATCTCAGAATATCCATATCAGAACCCCTACATAGTGTGGCATGAAAAGTTTTCTCATTCAGCAAAAACACTATTCATAAGGGTTTCAAAAATTTCCCAAAAATTGGGGTTATTACAGTCTCCCCTCCTTAAAAGGATTCCGTCCCGGAATCAGATAGAAATGAATAGGGATACCTTCTTAATATTGCACTTTCTAACTCTCAAGTCAATTTTCCCACATTGTGGTCCTGTCACCAAACTCTGCCTAGTTTGATAATTCTTCCCCTAAGCACTTGTTCCTTTTCACTCTATAACCCTTCCTGGTTGCTCCATATAAGTTACGTCGGGTTGCATGTCTATGCGCTCATATGCCCCTATTTATCTGGCATCTGAATTACACTTCCTTAACATTGATACGTGAAACACGTTACGAACTTGTTACATGTTCGGGGGTAGGGCTAGCTCCTATGCTAACTTCCCAAACGTCTTAATATATCCAAGGGTCCAACAAATTGTAGACTTAGCTTTCCTTTCTTTCCGAACCTCATCAATCCTTTTCAAGGGTTTCCAAGGGGATACCTATAACATTACTAGGCCCCCTATTTCATACTCTTTGTCCTTTTTTTGAGTCAAATCAGCATACCTCTTATGTCCATCTTGGGTTACTACCAGCCGTCCTCTGATTAGATCTATTATATCCCTGGTCCTTTGGACTACTGCGGGTCCGAGCATCTTGCGCTCTACAACTTCATCCTAACATAAGGGAGATCGACATTATCTTCCCTCAAGGATCTCATAAGGTGACACCTCGATAATGACATATGATCTATTGTCGTGATATAACTAAATCCGCGTTAAGTGATCATTCCAAATTCTTTCAAGTCTATTGCACAGACTCTCATTATAGCGTTTAGCATTAGAGCTTTTGCTTCTCAATACCCATTCTTTTCTAGTTCGTAATCGCTACAACCTTCCGTTCCTAATATTATACTAGTTATACTTTTGTTCGTTAGCGTTCTATAACCTTTTAATAACCACGTCAACCTTAGTATCACGAATGTGTTTCCCTTCTGAATACCACCATAACTTTATTACTCCTTTTTCAGCTGCTTCTATCTTTGGAAGCTTAATCCTTCATATAGAAGTAAAGGAATTTGTTGAGAGATCACTATGATCATGAACACTTGTTATATCGCTTATTTAGTACAGAAGGTGGCCAGCCTTTAGTACTTGACAAGCAATTAAACAACATGTGGTATCCTACTAGGCTTCTATCACAAAGATAGATAGTCCTTCGGCAATACCTCCCCTTCTGGAAGGGTTGTTCTTCTCAGCTTACATGAAATGAAAAGAAGAGAAAAGAACGAACTGAAGAGAATTGTATATATGAAAAAAAATATACTGCCACAAAATATCTGGCTTGGAACCTACCTCTGAACTATAGAGGTTTGTCATAGGAGAACAAAACATATATGTATTTATATCAACATCAAGTATTATAGCATCCTATTTCACATGCCTAAATATTTCTATTCCGTTCATCATTCTATGGACCCATGCTCTTCCTCGAGCTTATACACAATCACCTTTGAAACTCCCTCGACATCGAAAATCGAATCTGGGATCTCATTCTATACATCATCGCTACTAGAATTCTATGCTTGCACCGCAACCTTCCTCGTATAATAATACGACTCTCTATTGATAAGAAAGAATAATAATTCACCAGGTAGATACTCTACTTAATTAGTCTATCAATGATAACTTATACACTACCACGACCCGATTAGTGGTACTCAATCTCAACACCCATTCCAATACAACTCTCATGGTTGTAATCAGCTCACTACTCGCAGAATCATTGCTGCCTTACTATGGTCCACCACTGACCCACTGTAGTCATTCATTTTCCCTGAAGTCTTAATAGCTAACCATATAGAGTCCATACATCTCGTATCAAATCCTTCTAAGGAGGTAACATAATCACCATTCCTGATTCATGAAGAACACTCCTGATCCTGACATACATACATGACATGAAGCAGATAAAAGTGCAGAAGAGTTTCAATCAAAGCAACGATAGCAGGTTAATACCATTCTTAATCATACGCCCTAAATAGAAGAATTAACTCAAGGGTTCATCTAGTCCTTTTTGAAACATGGTCCTGGCTTATCTCAAGATAGGACCTTCTAAGATAGATAGTCCGTTCATGGCGATTACACGAATTAAACCTTTACCAACTACTATTACGGTTGGGTATTGCACAGTCATCAGAAGGAATGTCAATCTTCCAAACCATAATACAACCTTCACAGTTTTAACCATCATCACTGTATTTTTTTTTTGGCACAAGCGCCTATAATTATCCACTTACCTTTAAAGTGTCGGCCACCTCTTTGGCCTTTCCTGATAGTAAAATTTCCTTACAGTCAATGTCATTTTAACCACCTCCAAATAAATTTTCTACCTTATTTCCGATCACTGCTTGAGTGAAGATGTTTTCCTTAAAATCAGATGGGAAAAAAAAAATATCACCATTTTTCCATAAGTTATTGCCTCATTCTTTAGAGGCTAATCACTGTCAAGACTGACTCTCAATCATACTTAGAACATTTTTTTTATCTTAAGTCCTAATTGCCCTGAACAATTTCGACCATTACTGGTTCAATCCATACTTTCTCGTGGTTTAACATGTGCCCCACTTGGCATCATTATAATTACGTCATATTTCCTTTATCCACATTTCTATTCTTGAGAATTTTGAATATTACCTTTTTCCTTATAAAACCTCTAAGGTTATCCTTCAATCGTTCCTCCTGTATTCCCTAGATACAGGGCATATCACAATACCATTTACTAATAGTAGAACCATTGTCTATATACTTCTGCAAAATCTCTCCACTGATTCTTAAAGGTTGTTGTTACCTTAACCCTTTCCCAATCATACTGTCAAAACTCATACTGTCCCTATTAAGGGTGACATGCCAACCATTATGCAGTCCCCTAGGATTCATTTTAAATTACCAATGTTCTATCCTTAATTCCATCTTAAAAAGGTACCTGCATCCTTCCACGAATAAATCAAGTCATATATCCTTGATAGATTATCATATTCATCATTCCCACCTCAATAGTCTATACCTAACTTCATAATAGCATCCTTATTCAAATTGAGGTCAATCCATATGGCCTCCAAAGATAACAACGGTTATCCGCTTGTCTTTCCTGATTTGGTAATGATCACATGGATGATCTGGAAGATATTGGTCTTGTTCAACGTGAACTTCTTCTTAATAAATCCTTATTTACTTTTGTTGTTTATCTCAACAGTCATCTCAATGTTGGGATATCTTTCATACCTGGCGTCTCCCTTCCTGGGTATCAAGCCACCGGTCTTACACTTCACATTCTTGAAGGTCACTTCCTTCATCCAATTTTCTTAATTTCTTACTTTCTTGTCTCCTCAGTCTATCCGCGTCTCATTATTTATCCTTCGAACTATCTCAAGGTTTCTTCGAATCCTCCTAACTTACAGGGAATAATATATATGTATCTCTTATACCTTTAACCATCAATTTAACTCATGGTATATCACCCTCATCCTGACGATTACATACTTTTCTATGTCTATTGCTACGAGTCTTTAGGGTTTCCTCATACCCAACTCCCTTATCATTCCTCAAACTCTATTGCCTTTATATTCCTTTCCACTTCAGTTTCTTTTTATTTTCCTTTCTCTTATCATTATTTCATGGACCAACACAACATAAACATTGATTTCATACATCCCGTCATTCTGGATTCGTGTCCTCAGAACGAATCTTGATAACTTTTACAACTTAGATTCATAATTCATCATACTCGTCTGTCTTTGTTCTGTCTCTAAAGCTTTTACACTATCTCCATAACCTTGGGAAGTACTTTCCTAAAACAATTGACTGAACTTAAATCAGTTTATTATAACCTCTGGCTCCGTGCCTTTCTTGGTCTTTCACCAGCGGGTGGCCTCTCTCTTAGGAGGGTAAGTGACAAAAACAGTCCTTTGTGGTTCGTCAATCATTTAGAATCTCAAATGATTCCTCTATTTCCTTTAGCCAGGCTCTTGCCTCGGCTGGGTCAGCTTGTTCCATGGAACTCTGAGAGCTTAGCGACTTAAAGGTCCTGAAAGAATTTCTCACCGTACTGTCTCCTCAGGGTGGTGGTTGGGGATAATAGTCTAAGTTCTCTTTAGACAGGTCCATGAATTGCCGTATAGGGGTACCATCTCGGGTCTCCTTTCCTTACTCGACTTTTTGTTTCCTTAGTATGAAATGTTTCATCCTACTCCCCATAATTGGGGTCATCTTTTAATTTAAAATCCTCATTTTCCACTCCATTATGTCATGGGTTCCTTCTATCTTGATGGCGACCTCCCTGACTATCACGTTCAGGGTTTGCTCTAAATCTTATTCCTCAACCTAGCTTTCATCTAAGATCTCATCTTTAAGCTCTTGAACATTTGGAACCCAAATTCTGTAGGAATACCTCATTATTCCCTTCTCATCTTTCTCGGTATTAACCTCTTATCTATTTGTTGGCTCTCTGCCTTCATTCATAACTTTTTCTGGCACAATATGATCTTTTCCAATAATTCGGGTTGTATTGCTATCTCAAACAGCTTTTCGGTACCGGCTCCGGTTACCTTCACTACTATTTCCATTTTCTCAAAATCTCTTATAAACTCTCCAAAAGACATTATCATCTTGAGTCTCTCCTTTTTACTAAGGGCATCAGCCACCATATTGGCTTTCCCCGAATGATAAAGAATCTCTCAATCATAATTCTTGATTAGCTCTAACCGCCTCATCTGGCGTATGTTGAGCTCTTTCAACGTAAGAATGTACTAGAGCACTTATGGCTTAGGTAATTCTCGCACTTCTCTCCATACAAGTAGTGCCTCCAATCTTTAGGGTAAAACTATTTCCACGAGCCTAAGCTCATGGGCGGGGATATCGAATTTCATATTACCTTAATTGTCTTGATGCACACGCGATTATCTTGATGTGCTAAGAAGCACCCTAATTCCTTATGCGAAGCATCACTTACAAATCACAAAATCTCCTTTTTCCATCCGGCAACGCCAGCATAGGGGCCATCACCAACCTCTGCTTCAGTTCTTGAAAGCTGTTCTCGCATTTCTCTGTCCATTCGAACTTCTCAGTCTTACGAGTAAGCCGCGTTAAAGGGGCTACTATCTTTACAACTTGAACGAACCTCCGGTAGTGACCGGCCAATCCTACCTCTGGTAGTTGCCCTAACCATGGTCATCAATTCCTCAGTGGTCCTTTATTCATTCTTGTCAGGATCCTCCATGGGATCCTCCTCAATAACTATCCCTTCTAGGACAACATCCTCAACCGCTAAATTCTCAATATCAACATCATCCGGTCCTGCATTAGGACACTCTATCGGATCCACAATCCGATCTCCAATTAGTAATAAAATATCATCGCGATGTTGCTCCTCAACCTCAGGGTTCGGAGTCCCGCTACCATATACGATAACGAACTACGCTCCTATCACGATATTTATAAGGGTTCCCATAAGGGTTTTAACTGTCAGTACTACGTTAGGTAGCCCGACTATGAACTTGGCAAGAGTTCTTATTATCTTAGTGAACTTATTATCTTAACGTCCCATCATCTCTGAGGTTTATAACGCTTAGCTCTGATACCATTTCTGTAACACCCCCAGATCCGGGGTCGGGGATCCGGGTCGTCACGGTCTTTCTTTCCACAATATCACTTCACTTAATTAATAACAACTAACCTTATGCTGTGACCCCACACTAACACACACCACAACCCGTTATAGTCTCAGAGATGAAATTTAAATAAGTACAAGTCTTTGAATCCACAATTTAAAAGTTATTACAACCCAAAATGATTACTTGATAAATTTACAGTTAATTGCCATTATCTGCCACAAGTTATAATTATACATAATTGATTCTCAAAAGTAGATGTTCTGATCTACAATAGATCTACCTCTGCAGCTATAGCAGCTACAACAACAACGGGAAGACGCGGGACGCTTCCCACGCGCTTGCGCTGGGTCTGCTGGAGTCTGGCCATCTTTCCTAACTGTTGTTGTGTGATGAAGAAATAAAGCAAGGGTGAGCAGCAAGCCCACCAAAATAATATGTATAAAGATTTACAATATATGAGCCTTCTCATAGTACTCATGAAAGTCTTGGTCAAAAGAAATGAACCAAGTTTGATATCTTAATGCGATGAAGTCGCAAAATATTCAGTATATATATATATACTTTTCAAAATCTTGGAAGTCCTCTTCCATGCATAATATACACAGAGTTCCAGTGTATAACTGTATAAAAATATCGTTGCAAGGTGATCTCATATATATATAACCTTGTCTCAACGTTTTTCTGAAAATCTTTGTCATGCATAAGATAATCATTTACTAGATATAAGTTTAAAAGATGAAGTTACAAGATACTCCAATATACTTATATCTTTTCCAAATACTACTTGAACTACCACCGTTCAAGTTATAATTAGTTTCAAAAGTTCATCACGTAGATGAGACTACAAGACCAGATTTGAATAGATTAAATCTTTAAAATATCATCAAAATAAAATAAAGTTACGAGATACTTCATTTGATGCAAACATCATTTTGAAAACTTGACCCTGCCAACACTCAACAATCGCCCAACCGTAGCCTTTCTATCGAAGTGCTCTGGGTAGTGTTGCAGAAATATCCAATTGGATGATGAACTCATTACGGGAGTTTGCCGCGCCAGGAAGACCACTTACGATGATCAGTCGTAGTAGTGCAACCCCACCATTTTCTACATGTAGAGGAGAACCTGTCGGATTTACTTGTCAACCGAACACTGAACTCCTAAGGAATGGACCGCCTTAGCGGAACTTCCAGGCCATTTGGGCCAATATAATAAGGCTGGGCCGTCGCCACTCGACCACTTACGCCACTCCTAGTTCAGATGAAATCCATGACTCTGAAACGTAAAGCTCGTTCCCCCTTTCCCCAAGTAGAAACTTGTTGATACGGCTCCACCAAGAAATCGTATCTAGTTGGAAAGGAGAACTCACCGATATTTCCCAGGCGATGCCTGTTAATGGATTAACTTGTTCCAAAAATTTTACTTCCCGAGTGTTGGGTAAGTAATCGATTCATTTAACAAAACAGCAACCTTGTTGCGAATATAAAACACACCACAGAGCCGGATCCCTCAGGTTTTGAGCGAGTATTTAAATCTCCTTCGAAAGGAGGATCTTAAATATAAAAATGAGTTTTGGGATCCGCTCTAACTTTTAAAAATCATTTTGAAGACTCGCAAAACATTTTTAAGAATGTTTGGAGTGATGCTGATTTAACAAAATAAATCAGTCTCAATATATTAGAAAATATCTGAATATTATTATTTAAATAATATTTCCATAAAGAATAATCTTTATAAAAATAATTGAAGTAGAAAGTTTGAAACTTATACTTGAAATGAATATTAAATATCCAAAGATATACCTATACGAAAGTACTATCTTTATTTGAATAATCAAAAGTGAGTTTGATTATCGACACCTTATTCTTTAATAAAATAAAGAATATATCTCAACAAATAATCGGAGTCATAGATCCTCAAATAAATATTCAAATAATATTCAATAAATAAAATAAGCTGAGTCATAAGCCCTCGAATGAATATTCGAAATAATATTCAATAAATAAATAAGCTGAGTCATAAGCCCTCGAATGAATATTCGAAATAATATTCATTAAATAATAAGCTGAGTCATAATACCTCGAATGAATATTATAAATAATATTCATTAAATAAAATAAAGGAGTCATACATCCTCAAATGAATATCCAAGTAATATTCAATAAATAATATAAAGGAGTCATAAGTCCTCGAATGAATATTCAAGATAATATTCATTAATAAAATAAAGTTATCGAATAAACCTTATTCGATTAATAGTTTTGAAAACTATAACCATATATATATATATATATAAATAAATATATATATAAAATCTACTCGGGATCCTCGACTCCCGGTTTTAGAAAATGTTTTCACCTTTGGGTCCCTATACTAAGGGTATATGCAAATTACCGCTATTCTCTAGCATAGGTATTATCAACTGAACCAACAGATATATAAGGCAAGAATATGAAACAGGCATGCATATATATACCATATCAGCATGCTTCAATATATCGCAACATTTGCTAATTAACCAACATGCATCTATCGCAAGATAATGCATATACATATATTCATCACAACAACAGTTATAACGGGTAGAAAACTTGCCTGAGCGACTGGGGGTTACGAATGGCTCGGGACGAGTCTGGTAACCTATAAGCAACAAGTAAGTTGGAATTAAACCAAAGTCACTTGTAAATCTATACTTTAACTAACTTAGACTCTAACGCTTGTTTTGCGCTTACTGATTCTCTTAAGTCACTCGAGTACCCTCGGCTCCACCATTTTTAATAATTTAACCTTTACGAGTTTTAAGGCGATTCCTTTGCGAGTGTCTTACCAACTTCCTAACACACTTACCATAAATGTTTCATACATTAATTAACCCTTTTTGGTCTTTAACCTATGTTTCAAAGTAAGGCGAGGGGAAAAGTTTCGTTCGCGAAACGCCGTTACTTGAAACGGTCGTTTCTCCTAAACTGTGCATCGGAATCGAACGAACTACATATCAAAACGAAGCTCGTAACATGAGCTATCTAAAGATGGCAGTGGTCATAATCTAGCAGGGGGTTCTCGGGTCCTAATATTATGCACAAAAACTGTCCAAAGAAAATCGGACGTTACGACGGCTATGTTTACGCGATTACCAATGTTTAAACTACTCCAATTAACCACCAACCAACTCATAACCATCAATACAACAAAATTTCACCTAAACCATACCACATCAGTCCATAATCTCTAAGGTTTTCAACTCAAACAACCACAATCAAGACCTATGAACTATAATCAAGCTTCAATTACCAAAACACTTCCAAATCAAACCAAACTACTAATAATCACAATCCATGCTTCTCATTTCACAACACCAACCATTAAACTTACTAACAAATAAAGTAAAGGCTAGGGTTTGAAGTTTATACCTTCCTTGGGAGGTGTTAAGTTGCTAGGAAGCCTTAGGGAGCCTCCTACAAGCTTGATCTTTCCAAAGAAATCAAGAACACAAAGTTAGGCTTTGAAGTTTCTAAAAGTCCGATTTAAAGAACTGTAAAAATGAGGGTCTTACCATGATTATTTGGACGAGACTTGTGAACAAGAGTTGTAGGCCATCTCAATACCTTTCCAATGAGCTATAGAACACAATATTTGAGTGAGAAATGAAGGAGATACAGCAGTTTTAGTGTTCTGGTTCTGTTTTGGCCGAGAGCATGAAGAACAATGCCTTGGTTTCTTTTTGATTTTGATGAAAATGATTTTACTTGGCTTGGTTGCTTTGTTTTTGTGTTTGATTTAGTCAATTACCTTGTTGCCCTTGAATTTGTGTGGTTCTCATTCAACCACACCTCCTTCCTTCCCATGTCATGCTTGTGTCATCCTCATGATGTCATCCTCCCCTCCTTGTCCTCTTTCTATTGGTTGGATGACATCATCCCCACTAATCCCCTTGATTAACTTCCTAATCGTTTGCCTAATGACCGCTGATCTGTTATACGGTTCGCTTAACTTTCGTTTTCGTTTATCGTTTGAGGGATCATACCCGGGATCTTATTACTTAGGTTCCCTTAACCTTTCTCAATATATTGTATTCCTTTTATGATCCTCTCTTATAATCCTTTAATTTAAATCCTTTTTATCCTATTACCTTATACTCAATTCTTTCCGTATCTATTGGATTTCCGGGAAAAATCAAAGTGTTCGGATTTGGATTCTGACGATCTTTACATACACTTATATCCCATATAAAGTACTAATAAAATCTCAGAATATCCATATCAGAACCCCTACATAGTGTGGCATGAAAAGTTTTCTCATTCAGCAAAAACACTATTCATAAGGGTTTCAAAAATTTCCCAAAAATTGGGGTTATTACAGCAGCTTTTGAGTTGACTACTTATGCTGAAGTGCTTCAGAAGGTGATGGTAATTGAAGGCGAGAGTGAGTAAAATCAAAAGGAGAAAGGCAAAAAGAAAAGAAGATTTGAAACGGGAGAAGAAGGCTCAAGTTATAAGGGCCAGAATCAGAGAACTAATCAAAGGCTTAAACCTCAGAGTGGACCCGAGAACTTCAAGAATAAAGAATTTGGGAATAAATCACAAGAAACGAGATCTCAATCAACTAGTGGACAGAAACCCCCGAAAGGATCAGTTTCGGAATGTAAGAGAGACATACAGGAATCTGCAATACGGTGAATGTAGTTTGTTTCAAGTGTCATGCGAAGGGCCATTATGCTCATGAATGCAAGAATCAGAAGGCCAACATCACATGTTATAAGTGTGGGAAAGTAGGACATGTGTCACAAGAATGCAAAGGAGTGGGTAACAATCAATTGCTGCAAATGACTACTATACCGTACCCTGTGAATCAAATAACTCCTATATCATCCCCATCATTCCTAATATCTTTCATTCAACCTCATATAACATCATCTTCAAATCATCCAGCTTTGACTTATCCAGCTCAAGAAAGAACTTTCAACATGAACGTAAATGATGCAATTCAAAGTTCCGATGTGGTGTCAGGTACGCTTTCTGTGAATGCTGCTAGTGCAAAAGTATTGATTGATTTGGGAGCCACAAGGTCATTTATGTCGAAGCCTTTTTTGATAAGTTGAATTGTGAAACCCAATTGATGCATGAACCCTTATCCATTATCTTAGCTAATCAAGATAGAGTATCTATAAATCATGTTTTCCCTCATTGTACAATAGAGATAACCGGACACTTTTTTCCTGCGAACCTTATTCCTTTCCAATTAGGCGAATTTGACGTGATCTTAGGGATGGATTGGCTGACAAGTTTCAGTGCTCAAATAGACTGTAAGGATAAAAGGGTAGTATTAAGTACACGTCAAGGTAAGAAAGTGACATTCAAGGGCAAAAGAAAAACTCAGACATTTCTCACCTCGATGCAAGTAAAGAAGTTGATTCGAAAAGGATACAAGGCGTATTTGGCGTATGTAGTTGATAAGGGTAGAGAAGTTTCTAATCCGGAAGACATTCCAGTAGTAAGAGATTTTCTAGACATTTTTCCTGAAGTGCTTCCTGGCTTACCCCCAGACCGACAAATTGAATTTACAATAGACCTTGCACCTGACACTGAACCTGTTTCGAAAGCTCCATATAGGATGCACCAACGGAGATGAAGGAATTAGAAAAGCAAATACAAGAACTACTAGAAAAGAGAATTATAAGACCAAGTATTTCATCGTGGGGCGCGCCAGTTTTGTTTGTGAATAAGAAGGACGGAAGCATGAGACTTTATATAGATTATCGAGAATTGAACAAGTTGACGATTAAGAATAGATTCCATTTGCCAGGATTGATGATCTGTTTGACCAACTAAAAGGAGCCTCTTGTTTTTCGAAGATTGATCTGCGATCAGGATACCACCAATTGAAGATTATGTTTGAAGACATACACGTTATTCCATAAGAATACAACAAGAATTATAGAAGGGGGGTTGAATATAATTCTGGCTTCTTTTTAAGATTTTGAAGACTGTTCTAACTTAATAATATATAAGTGTTTCATTTGCAAAGTGCGGAATGAAAGAATTACATAAATCAAAACACAAGTAATAAAAACACAAGTCTTTAAAACTTTCTGGTGGATTTGAATGTATCCACCAGAGATATATATATATATCAAGAGAACCATGTGAAGCTTGAATAACTCACATATGCTTTTACAAATGAACAAACAAACTACAGATATCACATCCCAACTTTAACAAAAGAAACTATATGAATAATTACAATAGTTAACAAAAGGAAATATATACACCGAAACCAAGATCTTACAGTTTAGGATATGGAACAGCCCAACACTATTAACTATTACAACCTAATTTCAATACCGAGTCCTCACACAAAATGATCACTAATCTACCTGAGCTTGAATATACGAATCGGCATCACAAGTCTTACGTGCTGTCTGCTTGAATCTAACCATATCTGCTAGCTAAAATATCATGGTGAAGGCAAGTAGTGAGCTAAATGCTTAACAAGTGCTATATATATATAAACAAAATAAAATATCAATGGAAATGAAAGGTTTAACCATATAGTAACAAGATATAAACTTTCAGGGTGATGGCATCTTTTACTTGTAACAAAATAATTAGAAACCATTTCTTTATCAAAACCATTTTTATGACGCTACGGATTACAGCTGGTGATCAGCCGTGAAGTAATCCCGAACCTCACTGGGTTCTAGAACATTAATGAGATCCCTAGGCAACCTTTAAGCCTATAATTTTAAAGCGGAAAGGACTTGCGTCTCAGTCCAGATGCACTATCTAAAGAAAACATTCTTCCCCCTTTGGGACTGAAAATCCACTTTTAACTTTTTATTTTAAAAACCGATGCCAAGTGATGGTTAATTTCTTAAACAATGAACGTCTTTATCAAGGGTTCTAGATCAACTTCGAAGCATATGTAGTAGGTTCAATGAACTTTAAGGCCATGATCAATTAGATTGATAAATTATCGAATGGAATTGCAAAGTTTCTATTCACAAGAGATTTGGTATTGTGGTTTAACAGGGTTATTGGATAGTATAAAGGAACTAAGTCAAATTAGGTTCAATGTAGCGGTTTCAGATAAGACATAGGTATTTAAAATATAAAGAAGGTGAGTATCAGTTCAAAGTATAATATGGCCTCATGGTTTAAGGATAAGGATGGAGTTATCAAGCATATATGAATAAATTTGAGGAAAAACTGACTATTAGGTGTCAAGATAAGGTTACTAAATACAACTTATACAGGGTTCAACATCATAATTATTTTGGTATACTACCATAGTATGACTTTTGAATTACTTGCATAGCAATCTCCAAGTAAAGTTAAACTACTTGCAATAGATACTTGAGGGTTCATGGTATTTGTATATGATATAAAAGATAGATTTGAAACCATTTGGGTCATGTATCCATGTATATTAAGGTGAATTAGAATACACGCAACATATATAAAAGCTAGGTTAATACACACTTGCAGTGTAAACACAAAAAGATAGGTTGAAACACTTGCCTTGAGAAAGGCTTGACTTGACTGGCAGGTGGGAGCAACTGGGAGCTTTACTCAATTTTAATGGCAAGTTTTCCCTCGTCTCGAGAGCCTACTCAAAATAATAATAACCTCATTATAATATATTCTCACCAACTCAACCTATTTATAAACCGAAAGTAAGCACATTGGCACTTAGGCCTATATACACATACATGCTTAAAATTATCTTATAAGCATACTAGATCACATAGCCACATATGCTCATATAACACATTTAAAATATATAATAATCCATCATCACACTATATTGTATCACTAAGCTTAAATGATCTCACTCCACTTACTCAAGTCACTTAGTTATGTTAAACTAGTCAAAAGTCCTAATATTGACCTCGATATTCGAAGTGCCTTTTCTAAACTATCAAGTTCCTATTGACCCTGACCTAGGCCCTACACTCTACTGAACTTATACTATCTTACAACTATGATGGTCAACCTACGCCTCACTCATAAGTGCTCTAAAACAAAGTGTTAAGTGAATGTGCTCATTATTGTGATTCCAGGATGACACCAATGGGTTTATGAGTACAGTTGACACCCTTACACGTCAAGTTTACCTCCTGAACTTCTATACTAGACTCTTATGATCATAAGGTAACTCCAAAACTTGGTGTGACTGAAGGCCTAGCTTGGGCCTACCTAGGCCTAAGCTTAAAGTCCAAGGTTCCCCTGTTTTCTAGACAGAAAAGTGTCCTATTTTGCACTAACTTGTGACACATGATTATAACTCAATTCCTATGAAATATGGATGGAAAAACACCTCTGACACTCTTTCTAACTAAGGCCAATCAAGGCCTAGTGAGGGCCTACCAATGACATGGTCAAAATGCCTCATTTCTAGGTTGTAGCAAAACTGTTCCCTGCTGGACAGATTTAGTGTTTCCACTCGTGCACCTAGCCAAGCAACATATAAACCTCTAATAAACATCTGGAAACTGAAGTATACCCCTATTACTAGCTTCTGGTGACTTGGTCCTCAAAGTGCATTACAATGACATGGTCAAATCTCACCCGAAACCTCATGTTACCAAACTGAAAATCTGTAGAATTTAATGTACCCTTTCCACTTTGATTTCCCACTTTTCAAACCAAACCAAACATCAACCAAAACCCAAACTAACCCTCAACCAAGGTAACCTAATGAAATAAGACTCCCACACACAATATTGGCTTAGCAGAGATCATCCTTACCTAGAGTGCAGTATAGCAAAACAAGAGTCAAAATAATATACTAATTACAAGTCATCTCAATTTCGAAAATAACAACTTAAATCCTCCATATATATACGAATCAAAAACACATAACAAGGAGCACATATCATAATTAATATCCTAACTTAACTGAAATTAGATATTATTAACAAAAATAAATCCAAATAATCAAGAACTTTCGATAATCACTAGTTGAACCTATACATGCAAGCTTTCGAACTTACAAGCCAAAAACAATATGGTTCCCATATAAATTTCATTATAGAATCAACATGCAAGCCTAGAATTAACCATAAATAATGTGATCACTTATCATGCAAAGTGTTTTATGAAGTTTTTATTTCTAAAACCAGGCTATTATCACATAAACACACAAAAATCAACAAGGAAACAAGAACACCATCCATTCGGCTCCTAACAAGTCATGACTGAATGGATTAGGGTGAAACCAACATTTGCATAAGGGTGACACACTCATTTCTAGCCATTCTAAACCCCATGATAATACATCTCATGGTGAAAGCCTTAGATTCACAAGAATCAAGGGTGTTCACTTTGAGTTTAACAAAACACTACCATGCAAGATCAAAACATAGGTTTTTCATCATAAACTCTTTGGATTATAAATGAACAATATATGGGAAGTGAGATTACTTAATTGAGGGTGGATGTTTGAATGAAAAATGAAGGAAAAAGGGGGGAGGGGGCTTCGACCAAGAGTGAGCCGAGAGAGGGAGTAGAGAGGAGATGAGGAAGAGTGAGTGTGATGTGGTGGTGAGAATGATCACCACTTGCCTTTGGTTTTTGGTTTTATTATGACTAAAATGTGAATGGAATTGAGAATTGACAAAAGTGACCTTCTAGCAAGCTTGTGACAATTTGCATGCAAGGACAAAGAAGAACTTGGTTAGTGAAGCAGTAGTTAGTGGGGTTGGAATTTCCAAGTTTGCCCTTAACTTGAATAGGAAGCAAAATGCATGCATGGGCAACTAAGTAAATTGCAAATTAAAAAAATTAACTAATCTATGTAAAACAATTTCTATAAATATATTTGCACTTCCATAAATCATAAAATATATATTATAAAATAGCTTATGATTTTAGAAATTTAATGATATAAGATTTGAAAATTTGTTGTAAAAAGCTTTTAAAAATCGATTTTTCATATAGAATGAAATACTTTTGATTATCATTTAAAAATACTAAATAATAAGATTTTCCTTTCAAATTTTTTTATATAAACTAATACATTAAACACTTAATTGATAGGAAATCAACATATAGATCACCCACATTTATAATTCCACACAATTTAAATCTCAATTATAAACACACAATTATATATAGATAAGGTTTTGAAATACCGGTCGTAACATCCTCTCCCCCCAAAAGGATTCTGTCCTCAGAATCTAGGAGAATAAGTGAGGATACCAGTTATGCATATCTGACTCTAGTTCCCACGTTGACTCTTCAACCTTGGGATTTTTCCAAAGTACTCTTACCAACTTGACCAACTTATTTCTAAGACTCTTCTCTTGTCAGTCGAGTATTTTGATAGGTTGCTCCACAAATGACAGGCTTGTCTGAATCTCTATAGGTTCATACTCTATCACATGGTTCACATCAGGATTAAACTTCTTAAGCAATGACACATGAAACACATTATGCACATGCTGATACTGAGGCGGCAAAGCTAATTCATAGGCCACCTTCCCTACTTGACTCAAAATTTCAAAAGGACCAATATATCTAGGTGCTAACTTCCCTTTCTTTCCAAATCTAGACAATCCTTTCCTCGGTGATACCTTCAGTAATACGGCTTCACCTACTTGGAATCTGATGTCCTTACGAGCAGGGTCTGCATACTTTCTTTGCATATCTTGAGCAGCAAGTAATCTCTTCTGAATCAACTTGACAGTCTCATGAATTTGTTGTACCAATTCCGGGCCTAGAATCTTCCCTTCTCCCACTTCATCCCAACTAGTTGGTGATCTGCACTTCCATCCGTATAAAGCTTCGTATGGTGGCATGCCAATACTGGAGTGATAGCTGTTGTTATAGGAGAACTATACCGATGGCAAGTGATCGTCCCAACTTCCTGCAAAATCAATCACACAAGTATGCAGCATGTCTTCAATTGTTTGAATTGTCCTTTCGCTTTGACCATCAGTCTGCGGATGATACGCCGTACTCATGTTTAACTTTGTGCCAAGACTTTCTTGAAATTGCTTCCAGAATCTTGAGTTAAATCGTGGATCTCTATCTGAAACTATCGATACGGGTACGCCAAGTCGTAATACGATTTCATGCACATACAGGTGGACCAATCTGTCCAATAAAGACCTTTCATTAATTGGAAGAAAATGTGCCGACTTCGTAAGGCGATCAACTATAACCCATATAGCGTCATGTCCAGATTTTGTTTGTGGTAATCCTACTATAAAGTCCATGGAAATGTTTTCCCACTTTCATTCTGGAATCTTTAAGGGCTGAATTAATTCGCTTGGTCTTTGATGTTCTACCTTCACTTTCTGACAAGTATAGCACTTTGCAACCCATTCTGCTACTTCTTGCTTCATATTTGGCCACCAAAAGTTCTGCTTCAAGTCCTGGTACATCTTGGTGCTTCTCGGATGGATTGAAAATCTAGAATTGTGAGCTTCTTGCAATATCTCATTCTTCAATTCAGTCACATGAGGAATCCAAATTCTTGAGGAAAACCTTAGTATACCTTGTTCATCCCTTTTAGTAGAAATCTCTTCTTCGGTCAGTTGATTATTCTCCTGTTTCATCACTTCTTCTTGACATTTCTTTATCTTTTCCAACAAAGTTGGCTGAAAAGTCATAGTATGATAAATTTTTTCAACTTTTCCGCAAACATAAAGTTCTAATTCAAATCTCTTAATTTCTTCAGATAATTCCTTTGGTATTGCTACCATATTCAACCTCTCTTTCCTAATCAAAGCATCAGCTACCACGTTCGCCTTTCTTGGATGATAATTTATCGAGCAATCATAGTCCTTAATTAACTCCAACCATCTCCTTTGCCTCATGTTGATCTCCTTTTGAATGAAAATATAGTTTAAACTCTTGTGATCCGTGTAGATCTCACACCTTTTTCCGTAAAGGTAATGTCTCCAAATCTTAAGTGCAAATACTATAGCTGCTAATTCCAAGTCATGTGTAGGATACTTCAATTCATGTGGCTTCAGCTGTCTTGATGCATACGCAATCACCTTGTTGTGTTGCATTAGCACACAACCCAAACCTTTATGTGAGGCATCACTAAAAATCACAAAGTCTCCTTGATTGTCTGGTAATACTAACACCGGGGCTGGAACCAACCTCTGTTTCAATTCTTGAAAACTATCTTCACATTCTGAATTCCATTCAAATTTCTGATTCTTCCTAGTCAACTTAGTCAATGGCGTGGCGATTTTTGAGAAATCTTTAACAAATCTTCTATAGTATCCCGCCAATCCTAGAAAACTTCGCACTTCTGTAGGTGTCTTTGGTCTCTCCCAACTCATAATTGCCTCAATCTTTGCCGAATCTACGTTAACTCCTTCACTTCCAATAACATGTCCCAAAAATTGAACTTCCTTTAACCAGAACTCACATTTAGAAAACTTGGCATACAACTTCTCTTGTCGGAGTATCTCCAATGCTATCCATAGATGTTGCATATGTTCTTCTGACTTTGAATATATAAGAATATCATCAATGAATACCACTACAAACTTGTCCAAATACTTTTTAAATACCCGGTTCATCAGATCCATAAATGTTGCAGGGTCATTAGTCAACCCAAAAGGAATCACTAAGAATTCATAATGTCCGTATCTTGTCCTGAATGATGTCTTCGGAATGTCATCTGCTTTGATCTTCAATTGATGGTATCTTGATCTTAAATCAATCTTGGAAAAATACTTAGCTCCTTTCAGCTGATCAAATAAATCATCTATCCTTGGTAGCGGGTAACGGTTCTTAATCGTCATCTTATTTAACTCCCGATAGTCTATACATAACCTCATGCTTCCATCCTTCTTCTTTATAAATAGAACAGGTGCTCCCCATGGTGACGTACTTGGCCGTATCACTCCTTTGTCTAACAATTCTTGCAGCTGGATCACCAACTCTTTCATTTCTGCTGGTGTCATTCTATAAGGTGCCTTCGAAACTGGTTTCGTGCCTGGAGCAAGGTTGATCTCAAACTCAATTTGTCAATCTGGCGGTAAACCTGGTAGTTCATCTGGAAACACATGTGGAAATTCGTTGACTACGGGAATATCTTCCATGCTGAGGCTCTCTCTTTCTGAACTTACTACATAGGCAAGGAATGATTCGCAACCTTTCCTAAGTAGTTTCTTAGCTTGGACGATTGTAAGAAACAGTCGCTCTTTCCCCTGACCCTTTCACTTTCTCTCCATTCTCCGTCTTTAAATATACTTTCTTAGATTTACAATTTATCTGAGCGTTAATTCTCTCCTAACCAATCCATGCCTAAGATTATATCAAACTCCCCTAACTTGAAAAGTATCAAGTCTGCTGAAAATTTATGCCCCGAAATATCAATCTCACACTTAGGACAGAATTGACTCACAAGAATCTTCTCTTGGTTCTCAATTACCACATCTATTACCTCATTCAAGGTCATTTTATCACATTTAAGTTTATCAACAAAAGTTTCTGATATAAAAGATCTAGTAGCTCCAGAATCAATCAACACCTTAGCTTCAACATTATTCATTATTTTACCTGCTATCACCTCAGAATTCTGAACAGCGTCCTTCATCTTTAAATCAAATATCATTGTTGTTGCTTGTGGAGTTGATGTAGATGGTGGAGGTAATGCCAATACCTCAGCTAGCATGTGTGCACTAGTACTTGCCACATTCATCAAAGTCTTGACTGGTCCAGTTGACTTGCATTCCCTATCTATATGTCCAGTCTTTCCACACTTATAGCATGTAACTCCCGGCTTCGGTACCTTACACTCATTAGCCAAGTATCCCTTCTGCTTGCATCTATAACATGTCATGTTCAACTTATTACACACTTCTGGGTGTCTTTTTCCACAGTGCTTGCACTCTGGTCTCTGAAATCTATTTTCTCCAACTTGTCCTTGGCTTGACTGGTTGTTCCCCTTAGGATCCTGTCTCTTATTCAAATTTCCCTTCTTCTGAGAATTTTCACCTTTGTGGAATCCAATCCTTTTCATACTCCTTTCTTATGAGCTTCCAGCTTCCGACTTCTCTCCATAAAATGGAACATTTGTCTTCTTGTTATCCTTTTCTTTCCTTGACTACATCTCATTACTCTCAATCAGAGTAGCTTTCTGTACTACTCCAGCATAAGTATCAAGCTTAAACATAACCACTCTATATGTAATCCAAGGCTCTAATCCTTGTTGGAACCTCTTTTCTTTTTCCTCCTCAGTATTCACATACTTCATCACAAACCTTGACATCTCCGTAAACTTCTTCTCGTACAGATATACTTCCTTGCTTCAATTCATGAAATTTAAGCTCCATTTGATTCTGCATATACTTAGGGTAATACTTTTCCAGAAATAACTTCTTAAACCTTTCCCAAGATACCGACTGATTTGCCTCCATAGCTTTCACTGAATCCCACCAATAGATGACTTCACCTTTCAGAAAGTAAGTAACATATGGAATCTTTTGATCTTATCCTAGCTGTACCAATTCAAAAGCTTTTTCCATTTCCTTAATCCATGTGTTAGCTATTACTGGATCAGTAGTATCATGAAATGCAGGTGGATTCACATTCTGAAAAGCTTTGAAAGTGACAACTTGTTGAGGTGGTACTGGTGGATCAGGTGGTTGATGTGGTTCATGGTTATCTTGGTTTTCAAATTATTATTGAAGAGTTCTTTGTTGTTGCGCTATAGCATTTGTTTGCTGTTGTAAGGTTTCCAGCAATCGAAGGATATTAGGATCTGTGGTAGAAGTTGTTATCGGGTTCTTCTTTTTAGGTGGCATGATCCTGAAATTAAAGTTATATCAAAACAGGTATGAATAATACAGATAATTCAAGGTTTGGGCATCACAAGTTATTATATTCACATATACGATCGGGTTTTAAATTAAACAATAAGGGTGATGCATATAAGGCGTAAGAACAATTGAAAGCAAATAGAACGATAGTGCATAATTATCGAAATTAAGGTCAAGGGACATCAAGATCAAAATAGAGTCTGAATCTAGGGATAACATGCTTAATTTAAAGGAAAACAACAGGGATTTCTACAAAATCCAACAACACAACAACATGAAAAGTGGATTATGGAAAGAACTAAGGCTCCACTCCATCAGAATGGGGTCCGATAGTCTTCTCTTCATGAAGCGTCTTCACAATACTCTGGAGCTCGTCCGCAATCATCTGGATAGTATACTGGCTGGTACGGTCTCGGTGCGGTGGCATCTCATCAAGCTTAGTGTTAACGTACTGAACCAAGGTCTCAAGTCTCGCATTCATCTGCTCCTTAGGCTTTTCTCCATAATTTTGGCTGTCCGAATACACGTTCTTCAATCGCTCTAATTGTCGATCATACTTTCCCTGAAGCGTGTCGAACTCACGCCTCAACTAAGCATACACGGAGAAAGTAATTATGTCAGATGATTCAGAAGATGATGATGAATGCGCCCTTTGTTGCCAAATAGTGCATATATATAAGAGAATTATTAACAATGGATTCGCCTAACCTATACTCACACTCTCACATAATATTCTATAACCTATGTATATATTTTATAACCTATTTGGGCTGTCCAGGGACTCTAAACCATAGCTCTGATACCAAAACCTGTCACACCCCAACTTTAACAAAAGAAACTATATGAATAATTACAATAGTTAACAAAAGGAAATATATACACTAAAATCAAGATCTTACAGTTTAGGGTTTGGAACAGCCCAATACTATTAACTATTACAACCTGATTTCAATATTGAGTCCTTACACAAAACGATCACTAATCTACCTGAGCTTGAACATACGAATCGGTATCACAAGTCTTACGTGTTGTCTGATTGAATCTAACCATATCTGCTAGATGAAATATATGGGTGAAAGCAAGTAGTGAGTCAAATGCTCAACAAGTGCTATAATATACATAAAAAAAATAAAATAACAATGGAAATGAAAGGTTCAACCATATAGTAACAAGAGATAAACTTTCAGGGTGATGGCATCTTTTACTTGTAACAAAACAATTAGAAACCATTTCTTTATCAAAACCATTTTTATGACGCTACGGATTACAGCCGGTGCAGCCGCGAAGTAATCCCGAACCTCGCTGGGTTCTAGAACATTAATGGGATCCCTAGGCAAACTTTAAGCCTATAATTCAATAGCGTAAAGGACTTGCATCTCAGGCCAGATCCACTATCTAAAGAAAACATTTGTCCCCCTTTGGGACTGAATATCCACTTTTAAATTTTTATTTTAAAAACCGATGCCAAGTGACGGTTAATTTCTTAAACAGTGAACGTCTTTATCAAGGGTTCTAGATCAACTTCGAAGCACATGGAGTAGGTTCAATGAACTTTAAGGCCATGATCAATTAGACTGATAACTTACCGAATGGAATTGCAAAGTTTCTATTCACAAGGGATTTGGTATTGCGGTTTAACAGGGTAATTGGATAGTATAAAGGAACTAAGTCAAACTAGGTTCAATGTAGCGGTTCTAGATAAGACATAGGTATTTAAAATATAAAGAAGGTGAGTATCAGTTCAAAGTATAATAGGGTCTCATGGTTTAAGGATAGGAATGGAGTTATCAAGCATATGTGAACAACTTTAAGGAAAAACTGACTATTAGGTGTCAAGATAAGGTTACTAAATACAACTTATACAGGGTTCAGCATCACAATTATTTTGGTATACCAGCATGGTATGACTTTTGAATTACTTGCATAGTAATCTCCAAGTAAAGTTAAACTACTTGCAAGACATACTTGAGGGTTCATGGTATTTGTATATGATACAAAAGATAGATTTGAAACCACTTGGGTCATGTATTCATGTATATCAAGGTGAATTAGAATACTCGCATCATATATAAAAGCTAGGTTAACACACACTTGCAGTGTAAACACAAAAAGATAGGTTGAAACATTTGCCTTGAGAAAGGCTTGACTTGACTGGCAGGTGGGAGCCACTGGGAGCTTTACTCGACTTTAATGGAAAGTTTTCCCTCGTCTTGAGAGTCTACACAAAATAATAATAACCTCATTTTAATATATTCTCACCAACTCAACTTATTTATAAATCGAAAGTAAGCACATTTGCACTAAGGCCTATATATACATACATGCTTACAATTATCTTATAAGCATACTAGATCACATAGCCACATATGCTCACATAACACATTTAAAATATATAATAATACATCATCACACTATATTTCATCACTAAGCTTGGATGATCTCACTCCACTTACTCAAGTCACTTAGTTATGCTAAACTAGTCAAAACTCCTAATATTGACCTCGAAATTCGAAGTGCCTTTTCTAAAATATCAAGTTCCTATTGACCCTGACCTATGCCCTACAATCTACTGAACTTATAATATCTTACAACTATGATGGTCAACCTAGGCCTCACTCATAAGTGCTCTAAAACTAATTGTTAAGTGAATGTGCTCATTATAGTGATTTCAGGATGACACCAATGGGTTTATGAGTACAATTGACACCCTTACACCTCAATTTTACCTCCCAAACTTCTACACTAGACTCTTCTGATCATAAGGTAACTCTCAAACTTGGTTTGACTCAAAGGACTAGCTTGGGCCTACCTAGGCCTAAGCTTAAAGTCCAAGGTTCCCCTGTTTTCTAGACAGAAAAGTGTCCGGTTTTGTACTAACTTGTGACACAGGATTCTAACTCAATTCCTATGAACTATGGCTGGAAAAACACCTTTGACACTCCCTCTAACTAAGGCCAATTAAGGCCTAGTGAGGGCCTACCATGACATGGTCAAAATTCCACATTTTTAGGTTGGAGCAAACTGTTCCCTGCTGGACAGATTTAGTGTTTCCACTCGTGCACCTAGCCAAACAACCTACAAACCTCTAACAAACATCTGGAAACTGAAGTGTACCCCTAGTACTAGCTTCTGGTGACTTGGGTCTCAAAGTGCATTACAATGACAAGGTCAAATCTCACCCTAAACCTCATGCTACCAAACTGAAAATCTGTAGAATTTAATGTACCCTTTCCACTTTGATTTCCCACTTGACAAACCAAAATAAACATTAACCAAAACCCAAACTAACCCTCAACCAAGGTAACCTACTGAACTAACACTCCCACACACAATATTGTCTTAGTGGAGATCATCCTTACCTAAATTGCAGTATAGCAAAACAAGAGTCAAAATAATATACTAATTATAAGTCATCTCAATTTCGAAAATAACAACTTAAATCCTCCATATATATACGAATCAAAAACACATAACAAGTAGCACATATCACAATTAATATCCTAACTTAACTGAAATTAGATATTATTAACAAAAATCAATCCAAATAATCAAGAACTTTTGATAATCATGAGTTGAACCTATACATGCATGCTTTCGAACTTACAAGCCCAAAACAATATGGTTTCCATATAAATTTCATCATAGAATCAACATGCAAGCCTAGCATTAACCATAACTAATGTGATCACTTAGCATGCAAAGAGTTTTATTTATTTCCAAAACCAAGCTATTATCACATAAACACATAAAAATCAACAAGGCAACAAGAACACCATCCATTCACCTCCTAACAAGTCATGGCTGAATGGATTAGGGTGAAAACAACATTTGCATAAGTGTGACACACTCATGTCTAGCCATTCTCAACCCCATGATAATATATCTTGTTATTCCCTAACAATGCAACAAGAATTACAGAAGGGGGGTTGAATGAAATTCTTGAAACTTTTTCTGAATTATAAAATGTTCTAACTCAAAATATATATGTGAGTGTTTTGATTTGCAAAGTGCGGAACGATAAGTTAAAATAAATCAAAACACAAAGTAATAAAAACATAAGTCTTTATAACCCTGTGAAGCTTGAATAGCTCACAGCTGCTTACAAGTATGAACAACTTAACTTACAGAGAAATGCTACAGGATACAGCTTACAATTGTTTCTCTGAGAAAATACTTGCTTAGTCTTGTTGTTGTTCAACTTGCTACTCTTGGTTTATATATCACCAAGATTACACAGTAATGAGACAAGATAATAAAACAAAACCTATCAAGTCTAATACTATGCTTCTTCATCACTCTATTCCAGCATCTTTGAATATCTTCATAATAGCATGGAAATGGCAATGATTCTTTGTTCTCAAAAACCCAGTTGAATAGGCTGCCACATTCCTTTTGCATACACTCGACGCATGTGACTGTGTTGTCACTATCAACGGATGTTTGAATTGATCATCTGTCGGGTACATGATTATCATCTGTCAAGTAGCTTTGGTGATCATCCGTCGGGTAGCTTTGTTAATCACTTGACTCCATTTCATTTGTGCAGAATTACAAGACATCATCTATTTACATTTAATCAACATATTCTGCACATCTACTAGCAGTCCATATGATTCATTAGCTACTACAGAATCTATACAAAGTTGTTTGCAGAAATATGCTACATGACTTATTGTTACATAAGCTACTCACTCGATGGATGTCAAATCATCATCCGTCGGGATTATATTGAGTCATCCTTCGGGACTATATTTGATCATCCTTCGAGTGCTAAATTTTTCACTAAGTTAAATCTACTAAGGTGTTTTGTTAATGAAATCATCAAGTTCACAACATATTCCCAACAATCTCCCATAATTTATGTCTACTAAAATTGTAGCCATAAATTAAGAGAAACTTGATGATAACAAAACACCCTAAAAATACAAATTTAAATGGTAGTAGATAAAACTATAAAGTGCTGCAATAATCACTTGAAAAATTTACAAGGCAAAGTGTACAAAGATTTGCTCACAGTCTTTTTCAAGGTGCTCCTCTAGTCTGAGCAGATTGATCTATTTCCTTGATGATCTGGATCTCTTCCCAAGCTTCCTGTTGTTTTCTTCTATCTAATTTTGGAGCTGTCTGTGGAACTCAAGTTCATCAGATTCTGAGAGATTTAGCATTCCTTGCATTTCCAGAGGAGTCTCATTGCTAGAGATGCTCAATTGGTCCTCTAATCTAAAGAATCTTTTAACTCCCTTATCATCCATGAATTCCATCAGCCAGTAGGGCCTTAGATGCACTCTACTTCCAGTGTAAGGAATAGTTAGAGTCTTTGGGAGTGCATCATTGGCTCTAATACTCCTCAGTTCTTTAATCTTCTTTAGAACTAGTCTTCTAGCTGTCACATTGAATCTAAAGTTCTTCTTGAAGGATGAATAAACCTTTATCAGCACAGATTGGCTCTCTTGAAGGATCCTGTGATGTGGCCATTGTATCTCTTTTCCTCCCTTGTACTTAAATACCAACCTTTCAGTTAGATTCCTGTAAGCATCAATTCCTCTAACTTCTTCCAGTTCATCTAGATAGAGGTTTAGATGAGAGAATTCCTTGATGTCACAGATGTACATAATATCTCCCTTATTGACTTTGGTTTGAGCTTTGATTAGGGACTTGGATCTGAGAGTAGAGGGCTTCACTGTCTTGACTGCTCTTTTCTTTGTCTTCTTTGGCTTCATGAAATGAGGTAGATTGAGTTCAGGAATTGGTAGATTATCCCAGTCTATTGGCTCATCCTTTGAAATAATAGGTTCACCATGAAAAATCTTAGATGGATCTATCTTGAATTTTTCATGTGCCACAGAGGGCATGGATGTTTGAGTTGTTGTAGAAGTAGACTCTTTAGGAAAGTATCCTTCCATCTCCTCATCACTGAAATCCAATTTTCTCTTGATTCTTTGCTTGTACCTTGGCTTCTTTGTCTATGGAGGTTCATTTTGCATTACTTGATCTTGAGATTCAGCAATTGCAGATGGTTATGCAGAAATTTGTGTGTGGGTTTCACAGCTTGTAACTTGGCCAAGATAGCAGTTTGCTCCTTCTTTTGTTTGAGCTTTTTAGCATCTAGATTAGCTTGCTTCTTTTCTTGCTTCAATCTTGCCTTTTCTTCCCTTTTTGCTTCAGCAAAATGAGGGTGTCCAGCCACCACACAAATTTCCTGACCATTTCTGAAAATCTTGGCAATTCTCCTTTTTAGAACTGAATCTGCAGGATCCTTATAGGATGATATAGACCTGGCCAACAGCTTCTTCTCATCAGGCTTTGGTGTCTCAAACACTGTGTCCAAAGGGTTCTTTAGTGAAGATTTTGGATAGTTCGCCTTTGGCTTCAAAATTAGTTCAGCCTTTGGAGATTTGATGCAGGATGGCTGGCCTTTTTCCAGATTATTCATGCTCATATCATTCACAGAGATTTGCCTGACTTGAGAGTGATGAATGGCTGATTTTCCTGGCTTCTTTATTAGACCAAACCTCTTTTGAATATCCTCATCAATCTTCTCCCAGTTGATTGGACTCAACTACTTCTTTTCAGCTGCTCTTAGTGTGGCTGCTGCTTCATTAATCAGATCAATGTTGTCTTTAGTTGGTGGCTTAGTGAAAGCAATTATAGGCACAATTACTTTGCTAACTTGAATGTTGAGTTGTTTCTCCCCCTCACTTGAGCCTTTCTCCCCCGTTTTGTTATCATCAAGTTGTGTGGGAGGGAGTTGAGCAGCCACCAACTATTGGAGTAGTGCAGTCTGAGTTTCTTGATTGTTAAGTATCTTGGCCATTGAATTCTCTATAGCAGATAATCTTGAGTCTATGGCCTCAACTTTCTAATTGAGATCAGCCTCCTTCCTTAGCTTTTGAACAATTTCAGTCATGGTGGTTGTAGGAAGTCTAGCATCCAACCTTTCTATGACATCATGCTTTACTTCAGAAATTTCTTGCTTGATTGCATCCACACTCTGACTATGTTGGAGGACTTGAATTTTATGCAGCTGGAGTGCTTCAAGATGTGTTGTGAGTAGCTTCTTTGTGCTGGCATTGGAAGATGTCTGAATGGATGTTTGAGTGTCATGAATTAGCTTGAATAGTGTTAATTGGAGATGTGAGTAGGAACATTCTTTTGTTTACATCCAGATCTGCATCTCCCCCTATGCTCATGCTATCTTCCTCATTATCCCCACCAGCATCCCCAAAAAAAGTTTCATCCAGTTCAAAATCACTGCCAATGTTTGAAGGCATAACAGTGATTGCATCATTTGCTCTTTGTAAAGATTGTGTAGTATGCACCAACTCCAGCAATCTTTCAGCCTCCCCATTGCCCTGTACAGCTAGAGTTTGGTAAGCTGTAACAGGGTGAGTAAATGTCTCAGCATCTAGGGGAATAGAATCTATAACAGCTTAATATTCTTACTGAAAAAACCTTTTCCTTTCTGCACCATTGTCATTGACTCACTTACAATGGTTTCCATCCTTATCACTCCTGTACCTGCATTTCTCTCATGATCTCCCTTTTGTTGCATCAAGGTCTCACCTTGGCTCCCCACCCTCACATCCTCACCTTCACCATCTAAGGTGGGACTCCTCACACTCACTTTTGCCAGTCCTGAAAAAATGGACTGCATAGGTTCACTCTTTTCCTCTCCTTTTTCCTGGGAGCAACCCAGACTCGTACTCATTTCACTCTCATCCTTCAGTCCTAGGAGTGATTGTTAGTCCCTTAACAATATGACAAGAATTACAGAAGAGGGTTGAATGGAATTCTTGAAACTTTTTATTGAAATAAAAATGTTCTAACTCGAATATATATATAAGTGTGAATTGATTAGCACAATACGGAATAGTTACTTAAACAAATCAAAATACAAGTAATTAAAAACAAGAGTCTTTAAAAACTTTCTGGTGGATTTAAATGATTCCACCAGAGATATATATATTATATATCGAGAGAACCCTGTGTGCAAAATGCTCACAGCTGCTTACAACAATTGAACAACTAAGAATACAGAGAAATGCTGAGGATTCTGCTTACAAATGTTTCTCTGATTGTTACTCAGATTCGGTAGTTCCTTAGTTGCTACTACTTGGTTTATATATCACCAAGATTACAAAAAAATGAGACAGGATAATAAAACAAAACTATCTAGTCTATTACAATGCTACTTCATTACTCTATTCCAGCATCTTTGAATATCTTCATAATAGTATGGAAATAACAATGCTTCTTTGTTCTCGAAAACCCAGTTGAATAGGCTACGACATTCCATTTGCATCCACTCGACGCATGTGACTGTGTTGTCACTGTCAACAGATATTTGAATTCTTTATCCGCCGGGTTCATGATCATCCGTCGAGTTATTGATCATCCGTCGGGTTGTTGATCATCCATCGAATTACAAGACATCATCTATGTACAATTAATTAACCTATTCTGCATATCTAACTAAAGTCATCATGACTTAAGTACTACTACAGATTCTAAACAATGTGTATGCAGAAATGTGCTACTGACTTATTATTACATAAGCTACTCACTCGATGGATAATAAGTCATCATCCATTGGGACTATATTGAGTCATCCGTCGGGACTATAAACCTTATTTGTCGAGTGCTACATTATTTCACTAAGTAAAATCTACCAAGATATTTTGTTCATGAAATCATCAAGTACACAACATATACACAACAATCTCCCCCAATTTATGTCTACTGGAATTGTAGCCATAAATTAAGAGACACTTAATGATAACAAAACATCTTAAAAATACAACTTTAAAAGAAAGTAGATATTACTGAGAAGTGCTTCAATTAAGAAAATGTACAAAGTTTTACTCTCAGTCATTTTCAAGATGCTCCTCTAGCCTGAGCAGATTTATCTAGTTCCTTGAAGGTCTGGATCTCTTTCCAAGCTTTCTGTTGTTTTCCTTAATCTGATTTTGGAGCTGCCTGTGGAATTCCAATTCATCATATTCTGAGAGATTTAGCTTTCCTTGCATTTCCAAAAGAGTCTCATTTCTAGAGATGCTCAATTGGTCTTCTAATCTGAAAAATCTTCTCACTCCTTTGTCATCCATGAACTCCATCAACCAGTAGGGCCTTAGATGCACTCTTCTCCCTGTGTAGGGGATAATTAGAGTCTTAGGGAGTGCATCTTTAGCTCTAACACTCCTTAGTTCTTCAATCTTCTTCAGTACCAATCTTCTTGCAGTAATATTGAACCCAAAGTTCATCTTGAAGGATGAATAAACTTTAATCAGTACAGCTTGGCTTTTTTGAAGGATCCTGTGAAGTGACCACTGAATCTCCTTTCCTCCTTTGTACTTGAACACTAACCTTTCAGGTAGGTTTCTGTATGCATCAATTCCTCTCACTTCATCTAGTTCATCTAGATAGAGGTTTAGATCAGAAAATTCTTTGATGTCACATAAGTACATGTAATCTCCCTTACTGACTTTAGATTGAGCTTTGACTAGAGATTTGGATTTGAGAGGTGACAGCTTCACTTTCTTGACTTCTCCTAACTTTGTTCTCTTTGGCTTGTTAAGGATTGGCAAATAGAAGTCAGGAATTGGTATGTTCTCCCATTCTGCTGGTTTATCCTTAGGCACTATAGGTTCACCGTGGATGTTCCTGTAGGGATCCACCACTTTGATATCTTCAAATACCACAGAGGGTTTTGATGCTTGAGTTGTGGTTGGAGTGGATTCCTTGGGAAACTGATCCTCCAATTCCTTATCAACCATGTCCAGTTTCCTTTTAGTTCTTTTAGCCAATTCCTTGATTCTTGGAGATTTCTTCTGTTGTTCAACTTGCTTCTTTGATTCAATAACTTCAGACGGCTGAGAAGGAATTTGTTGTGATGAATTTATAGCATGTAGCTTGGCCAAGATAGCAATTTGCTCTTTATTTTGTTTAGTCTTTTTAGCATCTAGAGAAACTTGCTTCTTTTCTTGCTTCAATCTAGCCTTTTCTTCTCTCTTTGCTTGAGAAAATTGAGGATGTCCAGCCACCACATAAATTTCTTTCCCATTCCTGAAAATTTTAGCAATTCTTCTTTTTGAAGCTGAATCAGCTGGATCTTTGTAGAAAACAATTGATCTTGACAGAAGCTTCTTTTCATCAGGCTTAGGTGTCTCATACACAGTATCCAAAGGGTTCTTCAATGATGATTTTGGGTAGTTTACCCTTGGTTTCAGAATTATTTCAGCCTTTGGAGATTTGATGCAGGAAGGCTGTCCTCTTTACAGATAGTTCATGCTCATCTTCTTCACACTAATTTGTTTGACTTGAGAGTGATGGATGGCTGCCTTAACTGGCTCCTTGACAAGTTCAAACTTCTTTTGTATTTCCTCATCAATCTTCTCCCAGTTGACTAAACGCAACTTCTCCTTATTAGCTGCTCTTATGTTGGCTGCTGCTGCATTGATCAGATCAATACTGTCTGTAACTGGTGGCTTTGAGATAGTAATTGAAGGCACAATTACTTTACCGATATGAATCTGAAGTCTCTCCCCCTCACTTGGTCCTTTCTCCCCCTTTTTGTTATCATCAAGTTGATTGGAGGAGGGGGTTTGACCAGCCACTAGTTTTTGAAGTAAATCTATCTGTTGAGCTTGATGAAGATGAATGGCTATTAAAGATGCTTCCATGGCTGACATTCTTGTGTCCAAGGCATCTATCTTAGTTGAAAGATCAGAGTTTTTCCTTAATTGCCTCTTGTTGTCAAGCATTGTAGCTTCTGGAAGTTTAGAATCTAGCTTGTCTGAAATGGCCTTCTTCATCTCCTCAATATTACCCTTCATGGTGTTTACATCCCTAGCATGCTGGAAGCCCTGGATTTCTTGAAGTTGTAGGGAGTCTAGATGTTCCTGAAGGAGTTTTTTGATACTGGAATTAGTAGTGGTTTGAAGAGCAGTATTTGTCTGATTGATTAGTTGGATTAGGGTGGTCTTGAAGTAGTGCTCATCATAGTGCTTTGAGAATGCCCATGATGGCATACCTGATCTTGAACTTGAGCCTACTTCTCCCCCTATATCCATTGCCTCATCTTCACTATCCCCACTCCCATCACCAAAGAAATCAGCTAAGCCACCAGTCTTATAGTCCATATCACCAACTGTAGAAGGCAAAGCTGTGATGGCATCCTTAGCTCTCATCATAGACTGTGTGGTATGCACCAAATTCAGCATCCTTTCTGCATTATCATTACCCTATTCAGCTAGAAGTTGATAAGCTGGAATAGGGTGAGTAAATGCCTCAGCATCAAGGGAAGTGGAATCTATAACAGCTTTAGGATGCTGAGATAGTCCTTCCCTGTCTGCATCCTGGATATTCATTGACTCACTAGCAATGACATCCATCCTTATAACTCCAGTACCTGCATTTCTCTCGTTTTCTCTCTTTTGTTGCATCAGGGTTTCACCCTAGCTCCCCACCCTCACACCCTCACCTTCACCTACTAAGGTGGGACTCCCCTCACTCTCTTTTGCCAATCCTGAAGAAATGGATTGCATAGTTTCACTCATTGCCTCTCCTTTTTTCCTAGGAGCAACCCAGACTCTCACTCAAAACACTCTTCTCTCTCAATCCTAAGAGTGACTGTACAACCACTAAATCTTCTGCACTTGAAATAAATGAAGTTTGAAGCTACGCAGAGATACTCGACGGATGAGTGATATCCATCGAGTGAGTAGTTTTGTTATCTGACGGATAACTGCTGTTAAGCTTATCCGTCGGGATACAATCACTACTCGACGGATGAGCAATATCCATCGAGAGAGTAGAAATGAATGAACTGGGAATAGAAACTATTGTTGACTCTGTGCTGACTGAAGATATTTTGGGTACAGATGATACAACAGTTCCTGAAAGAATTGGCAAGTGAGCCAACAAATCATTTAAAAGATGATGCTCACTTGCACTAGATTTTGGCTTCCCCAACGGAGTTAAAGAAGGGGAATCAGGAATTGATGTGTTTATCATATCCACATCCAGAGAATTTCTTGGTGCGTTTGGTGTTTGAGGTGCTTCTATAACTAGAGATTTTGGCTTAAAGCCACATCAAACTGAATTTGTGAAGGTGCAGTGAATGTGTCTGTTGCACTAGTTTGCACTGTGTGTGTACCCTGTACATCTCCAAGGGTTTTAGATTTCTTCTTTCTGTCATAATTTTGGGGTGAGCTTGTGTCCCTAACCCTCTTGCCCTGTGCTCTTAGTTGAGAGCTTTGTTCAATAACTACATCCTTTTGGGAGGATGCAGCTAGAAATGAGCTTTTATCCTTTTTAAGCACTGCAGTTTGTTGGGAAACTGCAGTGTGGCTAGGATGGGATCCACTCAACTCTCCAACCTTATTCTTGGGGTTTCTTTTATATTCACCCCTTCCCTCACCTATCTTGCCCTCCTTCACACTCCCCTCTTTGGTTTTAGTGGATTTTTCAACTGGTATCTTTTGGGAGATACCAGAGGGGGCTTTCTTTGATTTGGGTTTGAAAACTTTTGCAGTTTTGGTAGCTTGGGTAGGCAATTGTTTGGTCATTGACACAGTTGCCATAGCCACACTAGAACTCAAAGAAATTGTTGAGGTTGGAATAGTTGTAGGGATAGATGAACTTACCTCACTTACCTGAGGTGCTTGCATTACAGGAAAATAGAAAAATGGCACATCCTTGTGATGATTGGCCCTGTTCAAATCTGCAATGAGCCTTCTCTCTTGAACCCAACAATCTAATTTGTTGTTAGGGTTCTCAAGCACAATCTCTTCACAAAGGTGGTTAGCTAACATCATAAGAAATCTAGCATAATACACATTCTTACCTCTTTTATTCAACTCTTCTAGTTTAAAACCTAACTCAAATAAAACAAGGTCACTAAAATTTAAAAACTTATCTGTAACTAGCATGTAGAGCATGTTAAGCATGGAAATATTCACTGAATCAAAATTACTGATATTTCCTGAGAAAACCTTTGTAACTACATCACACATGAAACTCCATTCTTTCCTAAGACCCATTCTCCTAATATCACTCAGTTTAGAAGTAGGAAGTGCATAGTTCATGGGATTAAGCATATTGATTATATTAGTGTTAGTGTGTGGTGAAGTTACATTGTCATCAGGAATTTTGAAACATGCTTTTATCACATCACTATTGATATAGAATTCTTTACCTTTAATGGTTAGTGTGATGGTCTTATCTGTAGAGTTGTAGGTAGCAGTGGTCCACATCTCTTCAACAACTTCACAGAAGATCGTGGGTGATTCCAGCATGGCATAATTGAGCTTGCAATCTTTCACAAAGTCCATCATATTGTAATAGTCACTTGAATGCTGAATACCCTTGTTCACTAGTGTAGTGAAATTGTTCTTCTCATAAATGAACCCAGTTTAAGACATAATCTTTACAACAGGTGCCATTGTTAGAGAATAAGAGCTTGAAGAGAAAGAGAGTAAGTGCTTTGAGAGAGAATGAAATTAGAGCAGTTGAATTGAGAATGATAAAAGAAAAGCAATTAAAATGAAATAAGCTTTTATACTATCTCAAAAAATAACTGATAAAAATAATAAAGTAAAATAAAGTAACCAATAGAAATTTCCTAAAATTTCTGGCTGTATTTCAACTTGCAAATTATAAAGTGGTACTATCACCAAGATTACAAAGAATGAATGGCAGTTAAAGATGAATGGCAGTTAAAGATGCGTCCATGGCTGACATTCTTGTGTCCAAGGCATCTATCTTGATTGACATATCAGAATTTTTCCTTAATTGCCTCTTGAATTCAAGCATTGTAGCTTCTAGAAGTTTAGAATCTATCTTGTCTGAAATGGCCTTCTTCATCTCCTCAATATCACCCTTCATGGTGTTGACATCCCTAGCATGATGGAAGCCCTGGATTTGTTGAAGTTGCAGGGAGGCTAGATATGCTTGAAGGAGCTTCTTGGTGTTGGCGTTAGTAGTGGTTTGAAGAGCAGTATTTGTCTGATTGATTAGCTGGATCAGGGTTGTCCTGAAGTAATGCTCATCACAGTGCTTTGAGAAGGCCCATGATGGCATACCTGATCTTGAACTTGAGCCTACTTCTCCCCCTATGTCCATTACTTAGAATAGTATGGATATTGAAAAAATAAAGTTCAGAGTCAATATCACTTGAATGATAAGTGAAGATATAAATATTTGCATAATATGATTTGAAATAAACGTCACTTGAACGATAAGTGAAGTCAGGGATACTTGCCTGGTATGCTCACTAACTTTTCACTAAAACTCTGGCTTATAACTGCTGGCTATCAACTCCGTCTAGCACTTGACCACACTCCTTGCTACTCGATTATATAAACAAAAGAACTATCTTAATTGACACGATCAAACTCAATCGACGTAACTATACGTCTTGACATCTACCCGATCATTTTATAACTAGCATGGCATTTTAAAACTGTAAACAAATAGCATATATATCACGTAATACATAATCATGGCATTCGTATAGCACGTAATCACATATTTCATGTAACACATAAGTCAGACCATTAAAAGATATGTCTCAGTGCGTTCAGAATGAAAATCAGGTCAATAATATTATTTACCGATCAGATACCAACTCAAACTGATACACAAATCAATTGTCATTGCAATACAAAAGAAATTAGGACTCAGAAGTATTTTTATTCGAAGCGTAACATTTTTCAGAGTCTATACGCGTTCGTTTCGTATAAAACAAACGAACGGTTTAATTATTATGAATAAAATAAGAAATAAATGGAAATAAATCAATTAATAATAATATTAATTATTTTTCAATACCAAATATCATTTTTAAAAGATTAAAAACAAGTTTTAGCAATTATTTCAATTAATTATAAATAATTTACATTTATTTAACTATTTATAAATGAAATTAATTGATTAAATGATTTTTAATCAATTAATTAAATTCATAAATAATTAACTAAAATGAATTATAAATAATTAAATAAAATTATATTTTTGAAAATAATAAAAGAAAATAATTTTTGGAATTTAAAATAATTAAGAAAATAATTTTTAGAATTATAAATAATTATTAAATGATTTTTGAAATTAAAATAAATGATTTTTCAAAAATAGAAAATGTATTTTGATTTATTTTTAAAACAGAAAATCTTCAAAAACAGAATTCTAGAAATCAACTGGGGTCTAGGGGATTAAAACCGGGTTATTTCCGGGTTTCAAAACGGGTCAGCCGGATTAATCCGTGTCGACGAAGAACATGAAGAACCGCTTGAAAATTCTGCAGAATCCGGCGACTGCAGATTTTCCGGTCGGTTTCCGACCAGGTCAAAACCAACTTGTTTTTCATGTTTTCAAATCGCAAATCATTCAACATCAACTAGGGATTTCAGAAACGTCACCCACAACAATTGACAGCAACCACAATGATTTCTCCGACTAAGAACTCATGTTTTCCGATGAGTTCATCGGAAAACTTCGATTATGCTAAATCCTTAACCAAAATCAGTGAATTCGGTCCCAAATCACAGCTGGAGTTATTTATAATCCATTCCTGGTTAGCTCAAAATCATCAATTCTTTGTGATGAACAAAATTATACCCCCAAATTTGTTCTTGATTTTATGATTTTGTTTTTTTCTGAAAATTTATGTTTTATAAAAAAAATGAATAAAATAACTGATTGGCTGGTATTTATATTTTTACAGAAATTATATCTCAAAATAAATTAAGGGTGTTTTTATCCCTTAATTACAATAATTAAGCCCCAAAATAATAATTACGGGGAATAATTTTAAAAGCGATAAAATACAGAATTAATGTCAAAATTTCCCAAAAATTGCGAATAATTCAAAAATACGAAAATATTGGGTATTTGAGATAGGAAAAATTTTATAAAAATACAAATACGGATTTTGTGGGGTTTGACGTCCCGATGGGTCCCGGTCTGCTAATTTTTGAAAAACAAAATGATTCTGAAATTAATAAAAAAACCCGAATATACATAAAATGCATACAAACACGCATAAAATAAAATAAAACGAATATCTCGATAGAGATGCGAATAAATGCAAGTCCAAATTGCAGATCTATTCATATGATTGCAGTCTTAACACATATTATCCAATCGAAAAATTTCCTGGCCCGCACAAAAACACACATAACAACTGTAACATCTAATATCATGGCAATAATCACTTTAAATTCATAAAACACATAATATTTATTTATTTAACATATAATATTCACATAATTTTCTTGGATATTACAAATATAGCTACTGATATAGCCTCTCAGCTTAAGACTTTAACGGTGAAGGTGGACTCTTTGGCTAATTATGGAGTTAATCAAATCACAAGTGTTTGTGAGCTTTGTGCTGGTGCGCATGGGACGAAGCAGTGTGCTATATCTAGTGAATCAGCTCAGTTCATGAGCAACTTTCAGAGGTTGCAGCAACCATTTCCAGTCACTTATCATCCCAACAACCACAATCATCCTAACTTTAGCTGGAGCAATAATCAGAATGCGGTGCAACAGCCTTATCAGCAGTATGCAGCAAAGCAATTCAACCCTCCTGGTTTTCAACAAGCGCAATATGTACTAAGACAACAACTCCAACTTCAACAACTACTGCATGGAAGTACAAGTCAATCTAATGAAAAATCTGAATTGGAGGAGTTGAAGCTCATGTGCAAGAGCCAAGCGGTTTCTATCAAAACTCTGGAGAATTAAATTGGGCAGATTGCCAATGCTTTGTTGAATCGATAACCTGGTACACTCCCTAGTTACACAGAAGTTCTGGGAAAGAGTGAAGTTAAGGAGCAGGTTAAGGCAATTACATTGAGGTCTGGGAAGGTTGCAAGCCCTGAAAAATCTCAAGTTTCAGAAGATGAAGTTGTGGCTGAAGAAGATGTGCAGAAGGAAGCAGAAGTGGAACTAAGGAAGAAAATTGTGGAACACACTCCTCCTTAAGGTAATAAAGGGGAGAAACGGGTCTATCCTCCACCTCCTTTTCCTAAGAGGCTGCAGAAGCAAAAGTTGTATAAGCAATTTGCTAAGTTTCTAGAGGTGTTCAAGAAACTTCATATCAACATACCTTTCGCTGAAGCTCTTGAACAAATGCCAAGCTATGCGAAGTTTATGAAAGGTATTCTCTCTCGGAAAGTGAAACTCGAAGACTTAGAGACCGTTGCTCTTACGGAGGAATGCAGTGTTGTGCTACAACAGAAGTTACATCTGAAGCTTAAAGATCCTGGATGCTTCACTATTCCTTGCACTATTGGAAACTTGTCGTTCAATAAGTGTTTATGTGATTTGGGAGCTAGAATCAAACGGATGCCTTTGTCTATCTTGAATAAGTTGGGTTTACCTGCTCCAAAGCCTACATATATGTCCTTGTAGTTGGTCGATCGTCCTAACAAGTTTTTGGCGCGAGATCCCAGGGCGGCGGCGCTAGGTCGATTTTTCAGAATCCTGATTCTAATGGAAGACTTATTTGCTGGACTCCTGATTAGATGGGCTGATATTTAAAGACTCCAAAAAGACGTTTTTCATATACGAGAGCAAGGAGAGAGCAGGAAGAAGACCTAATAGCATAATACAACGAAGCAGTTGAAGATCTATTTTTTACTTCTGATTCTTTGCTAAAGTTGTAATCTTGGATGGTTATTTTCTTTATTTTTTGAACCTAATAATCTTTTTAATGTACTTTGATATATTTATCGGTTTATAAAGACTTAGTTTATGAAAGGTATTCACCATACTTTCATTGAAACCTATGGTGACGATGAGTTCGGTTATGAACTAATCATTATCATGGGGTTCTAACGGATTTACTTATGGATTTCTATAGTTAATTTATTTCAATATCTTGGTGTGCAGTGATTGTATGATATCCTAGTATTGGTTGTGCTTATTCGTCTTATGTGCGTCACGAACATATAAGATAGCGTGTTAATCTCTATTGAAGCGACAGTGAATATAGAGGTTTAGAACTTGCCATGCTAGCATGGGTTCATGTATAATTGTTATGCATGATTGGTAGGTAAATCATCTTACTTTCCCTATGTAATCACGATAGATAACTTGTTCATTAAATCTTTATATTGTCAAATTCTATAGACATATAGGGTCTCGATATAATTGGTGTCTATTCAGCTTTTATCTCTTTTATGGATTTCTGGTAATAGGGTATTCATACAACGACAGTTGGTGTTTACTAGTTTCGTGTTGTCTGATTAGTTGTCATCACCATTGCATGCTAAGGTTAAAAACAATGACTTTAAATGAAGTAGTAATGAAGTTAGAATCCTATGTTTGTCTCATATGGTTAAATCAACCTTTTAATCTCTTAGTTATTTGCATGTTAGTTAATATTTAGTTAATCAATAACCTAAAGTGTTATTGTCTTAGCATTGAACGATAGCCATACCATTGTTGCATAATTGCATAAATTGAAGTTAACATAAACCAGTCTCTGTGGGAACAAATCTGATTGATATCTCATACTACTTGTGAACGCGTATACTTGCGTGTAATTTTAGTGCGTGTTTTCGTCCTAACAATGTATAACTAAATTATAATTAAATTAAAATTTTAAAAATTTAATATAATCGAAAAAATAGATTGGCACGAGTTTAGACCGCCACCTAAATTCTCATGTGGTCATTCAGTGACACAAATTACTACTATGAAAAATAAGTAAATAATTTTTTTTATTATTTAAGTATATTTATTTTATATAATAATTATTTGTATTTGCGCTTTGACCATGATAAAAGAGGTTGAATTGATTAGTATCACTTTCTATTCGAAATATGTTAAAAATCTATAGATTCGAATATTTATTTTTATGAGTTTGCTTCCTATACGAATATAATATTGGCATAGAAAAATTTGAATTTTATACATAGACAAAGCAAAGTCCCTATTAATTTTCCAACATGTAGATCTTACTGATGCAATCTGATCGAAATCTGTATTTAATAATAATTTCTTCTATGCACAAACGTTATCAACTCGACAAAAGATATGCGACTAAGACAAAAAAATATTGATAAAAATATTTACACTCTGGATACTTAAAAGAATATATCTACTACATAAAACATGGATATATAAACATGTTTAAAATTGCTATGGATAAGACCGTCGATGAGAGATCCTAAAATTTTAAAGTCAGTGAAAGAGGAGATGATACCTTGAGATAATCAATATCTTTAAACAAATTGTTTGTATATTTATAAATTCGAATTCTACTTTTATATTAATCGGAGTGCATTTTGTCTTAATATAAATTCAAAAAAAAATCTCTTCATAAACTTGGATTTTATTTCCTAAAATATAAGACCTAAAAAGGAAGTTTCAATTTTATGAATTAAAATATAGGAATCACTTTCGCCTCGGGTATTAAACTCGGTTCGCCTTGACTCGTTTAAATTAAAATTAAGCTCGACTCGATTCAGACAGAACTCGGCTCGGCTCTGTTCGTTTGTAGGTTTATATAAGCTACTGCCAACCAAATTTTGGCATCGCATGAATCGAACAATCATGCAATAATAGATTTTCAGAATAAAAAAAGCAAAACAGCAGGAGTTAGTCATTAATACGATCGTTGAGAAATAAAAGTGATATTACTAATCAACATAACAACAAATTTATAATTAAGAAAAGATTATTCACTCTCCTACATATGTGAAAGAAACTTAAATCTCGTAATGAAGATCTATTTATGCTAAGTTACATGATAAAGATTTATTAGAATTTTATGGATTTAGGATTCTCGATAAAAATATGATTATACTAAGTGGGGTTTAGTGACATAGTTATGATTGAAGCGATTTCAGAGCCCCGAGTCTGAGGATTTTTAATATATATAAAGATATTGAAGTTTTTACTTTTAATATGTTAAAATATATGTCTTAGTAACTAAAATTTGAAAACTATTGAAAATGTACGATCAAAGAATACAAATAAACATGCCAGTTTGACGTGAATAAATTACATGATTTATGTGCAACTTGTGTGAATTACTGAAGGAATATTTAAATATATATTATTCCAGTTTGACGAGTCGGTATGAAACTTAAGACATGCAATGTGATTAATGATCGAGTCGGAATGACTATCAGGCCGTCAGTTGAGATGACCAGTAAAAGACGATTATGCGAAAAGTGGATTTGATGATAATTGTTGAAGGGGGAAATGAATGGGTTATGTTAATATATGTTATTTGACCCTTACGTGTGCAAATTTTTGATTGTGGAATTTTTAAATATTTTTAACTGAATTATTTAGTGAAAAATAAGGGTTATTTGATCTTTAAATATTTTTATAGAATAATCAGAGTATGTTCAAGTTATGAAAATTGTTTTATTATCTTTGGAATGGTTCTAAAGACCTTTTAATAATGAGAGTTCGATTTATTTTATGGTCTTGGTATTTTAGAATGATTTTTTAAGATTTATTATTATTATTGTAAGTTATTTTACAAAATTCACAAAAATTAAATCGTTTGCTCAAAAATTATTTCAAAAATATGGATAGAAAGCTAATTTTATGATCTTCATTTTGGAAACAAGTTTTGAATTTAAAATCTTATTTTCCTAGGAATTATTGAATTAATCATTTCTAATCAGACTTATTGCTAAATAAGAAAAATGTTATTTGGAAAAATATTTTGTGAGAAATTACAAAACCGACCTTAGGCATATAAACCCAGGAGCAGCCCCATTTCCCCTTCATTTTCTTCTCGGAGTCTCTCATCGTCTCTCTCTGGTATATCTCTCCTCTGTTATCTCTCGTTCCTCACTTACATCTCGATCTGAGGCCGAATATTTGTTCCATTTCATGTTCTAAATCCTATATATGGACTGCATGTATGTATAGTTGCGTTATTGTCCAATTTCTGTAAAACCCATTTTGGGTTCAGTTTGAACCCCGAGTTTTAGCTCGGTTCTGATTGGTTCTTGATGGGTTTGGTGAATTGTAGTTATTTACGGGTTTATAACTTCATTCATCGGTGATATTCGCGTTGGAAACCCAAAAAAGGGTACCACCGAATTTTTCCGCCACCGGCAGTGATCTCCGGTAAGCCGGTGGTGGGCGATGATGTACCCCGGAGCCCTAAGATTTGAAATAAATCCTAAATTATTGATGCATGTGATGTTCAAGTAGTTTTTAGATTTATTTAATTCGAGTTTCGAAGATTAATTCGGTAATCGATCAAGTTAATTCGATATGCAAAGTCGAATGTATGTTTAAAGGTTGCATGTCGATTTGGATATTATAACGAAGTTGTATTTATGAAATTATGAATTTGGATGTTTCGAAAATGGGATATGATTTTGAATTCGTTTTTTTCAAATAATTTTAGATCAGGTATCGTATAATTGGTGCATATATTTCGACTTGGCGAATTATGCTCTGAGATACCAATGCATGCTATGATTTAGAAATTTTCAGATTCTATTAATTATATATTAGTTTCGAATTTTGGGAACTTAAGTCGATGTATATATGTTCGGTCGTTAAGTGTGGTTCATAATACAATTATGGCATTATATAGAATATAGACGCTAAATATATATCTAGTTGATATGTGACAAATACAATTGTATTTTATAAAGTTGGATTTGATAATTTTATGTTTTGTGAATTGTGTTGTTGGAGATAGTTAAATGGAAATAATAATTACGAATACGTCATGTCGAATTTTTGGCAGTATTATAAATGATATATAAATATTGGGTTTAAATCTTTTGTGTATCGTTTAATAATGTGTGTATATGGTTGAGAGTAAAGCATTAAAGAATAAGATTGTGTATATATATATGTCTTTGTGTGTGTGTGATTACTTGTTTACGTGTAACGAGATGGTATGAAATAAATTAAAGTATAAGATATATTTGTGTTACATGATCAGTGTGATCAAAAGTATATATATAAGAGTATAAGTTGGGTTTTCATTAATCAAAAGGGTAGTAAAGTTGGGCGTTCAGAGTAACGTAGAATATTTATAAGACCCCTAACTAGGGTTTATTGTTATATTGTAGATTCGGAAAGCGAAGACACTCAAATTAGGAAAGGAAAAGAAGTTCTAGGTGGCAGTAACTCAACCTCTGTGAAAAAGGAAAGCTTTTGAGACAAGTAACTATTCCTTCTCTTATAAATATTGAATGAGAATGAAATGACAAGAGGAATTGTTTAAGATATGAAATGATAGAGAGAATGATTAAGATACTTCTGTTATTTGATCTTGTTGATAAACCCTATTACCAACTTGATTCTTTTCTGATACGTTTATCTTATTTCATATTGGTATCATGTTTATTTTAAATACCCATATACCTAGATTTCCTGATAAATTGTTCATTCCAGTTGAAACCTATGATGACCTAGAATCCTATACTGATGATTCTTTCGCTTTGTTAATAATTTTATCTGAGATAACCTTGTTTAGAATACATTTGTTAATACCCATACTTACCTTTGATCGCTCTTTAGCTTGCATTTATTTTCATATACTTTTGTTCACCCCATTTGAATTTCTGAATGTAATTAAAAATGATTTTCAACTTGAAAGATTTCGAACGATTTCAAAGAATGGTAAATGTTTAAAATGGAATTAAGTTTTAGAAAAATAAGAGTTTTCCAATATAAAGGATTTCACTGAATTCCTAAAGATTGGATGTTTGCGTAAGACGCTAGTGGGGCTAGTCCATCTAAATAAGAGGCTAGCGGGGCTAGCCAAATATTAAAGGCCAATATAACACCTTAGGTACCTTATGACCGGAATGGAGGTCAGTACGGGCTGATCACCTGTATTATTATTAAAAGATGGATATTTCAATCGAATATCCTAATTTTATGAAAAAGGAAAGTAAAGATTTTAATCGTGCTTTAAGCACTATTTATATATCACGTTTTGATTTAAAGTTTTAAAATAAGTAAGTTGAAGCTTTCCAAAGTTCTTATAAGAGAAATGTTGCTTGTTTCAAAATAAAAATGAGTCGTTCAGAACCATAACCTTGATCCCTTCAAACCCTATTACAGAGGTCTATTTTAATACTATTAAGTAACTGCCACATTTGATATCTAGAACTATTTCATTAGTTGCTTGCTGAGCCTTTTAGCTCATACTGTTTATGTTGATCAAACCTTGGACGTTAAGCAAGAAGATGGTCAAGCTTAGGCGCACCGCTCGTAGTGTTCCTAGAGGTCCTTTCTGCACAGTTAAATTTCAGGTGCCAGATCAGGTAGAAGTTGATGTGAGAAAACGTTGGCCGATTTGTGAGAATGTATTAATTTGTGATCAGATACAATCGGGTTATCTGGAAATTCCAAGCCGGAATTATGTTTTCATTATTTTGAAAAATGATTGTATAATATATATTAGTAGTTGTAATCTTGTCTTATACTTCGTCATGTTTCGGTCCTTGTCATTTTTCGGGATTTATTATAATATTATTGGTAATTTAGTTGTCATAAAGGTGTCGTTAGTACTCATTCCTAACCCCGAGTTTGAGGGTGTCACATCGAATATGTAGTTTTTTTCTATTTCCAGTATGTAATTTGATTATTATTGTCAATTATTTATTGAATTCGATTATATTTATAATTGAATTCTAATCTCTTTTCTAGTTCTAATATGTAATTTTTTCTATTTCGAATATGTAATTTGATCATTTCCTTTCCTAAAAATTAGGACAGTCAAAACAGAAATTTGATTTTTTAATTTAAATTTGAGGAGCTCTGAGATAAAAGATATATATAAAAAAAATAGGTCATTGTATAATTCAAAATAGAAATGTAAAAAGGAATATAAACATGTATGATTTCTAAGAAACTCGAGTAGCCAACACACATGAACCACAATATTCAACTTGATAAACATTTAAAACTCCAACACCACCACAAAGTTCACATATAATAATCATGAAAAATTGCAAAAAATAATCCCGAAAATCAAATATGCTAATGTATTAGGAATATGTTGTGTACTTGATAATAAGTTAAATAAAACACCTTAGTAGATTTAATTTAGTGAATTTGTAGCTTTCAATGGATGATCACTTTAACATCCGTTGAGATAGTAGCTTATGTATTAATAAATCTTGTAACACATTTCTGCATTCTATAATGCCTTAAAGATTTAGAAGTTGTAGGATATTCAAAGTCGTGTTGACTACAATTGTGATATGTTAGGAATATGTTGTGAACTTGATGATAAGTTAAACAAAACACCTTAGTAGATTTAACTTAGTGTTTTTGTAGCTCTCGATGGATGTTTTATTATAGTCCCGATAGATGATCTTTATAGTCCCGAAGGATGATAACTGACCATCCATCGAGAGTGTAGCTTATGTAACAATAAGTATTGTAGCACATTTCTGTAAACAACAATGTTTTAGTCTAGTAGATTCTGTAGGATTCTCTAAGTCATGTTGACTACTAGATTGATATACAGAATAGGTTGGCTAATTTTAAATATGAGATGTCTTATAATTCTGTATAAATGAAATGGAGTAAAGTGACAGATAGACTCCTGACGGATGATCTACAAGGCTCCCGACGGATGATCAACATGATCCCGACGGATGATCAACATAATCCCGACGGATGATCATATTCAAAATAGCTGTTGATAGTGACAACACAGTCACATGTGTCGGGTGTTTGCAAAAGGAATGTGGCAGCCTGTTAAGCAGGATTTTGAGAACAAAGAAGCATTACCATTCCATAAAAATGTGAAGATATTCAAAGATGCTGGATAGAGTAATGTAGTAGCATGATATTAGACTAGATTCATTTTTTATTTTATTGTCTTGTCTTACTATCATGTAACTTGGTGATATATAAACCCAGTATAGCAAGTTGAACAAGTAACTGAGTAAGTTTATTTTCTAGAGAAATAGATGAGGCAGTATTTGTTAAGAATTTCTCTGTAAGTTTGCTTTGTTCACTTGTAAAGCAGCTGTGTGCTATTCAAAGCATCAAAGAGTTCTCAATCTGATATATATATATATATATATCTGGTGGATAAATTCAAATCCACCAGAAAGTTTTAAAGCTTTGTGTTTTATTACTTAGTGTTTTGATTTCTATTATTCTTCCATTCCCCATTACTGCAAATTAAACACTGTTATATATAGTAAGTTAGACCGTTTTTAAAATCTTAAAAAGAAGCCATAATTACATTCAACCCCCCTTCTGTAATTCTTGTTGTATTGTTTGGGAATAACATGATATGCAAAATAGGTTGGCTAATTGTAAATATTAGATAACTTGTAATTTTGCATAAGTGAAATAGAGTTAACTATTATGGAAGACTTTTAACGAATGATTTTTACAAGGCCTCGACGGATGACTTAAGTCACATTCAACGGATGATCTAATGAAGCTTCGACGGATGATTCAACACAGTGTCAACGGATGATCCAATGAAGTTTCAACGGATGTTTAAATTCAAAAGCAGTTGATAGTGACTTGACAGTCACATGGGTTGATTAGATGCCAATGGATTGTCGCAGCCTATTTACAGGTTTTAGAGAATAAAAAACCATTTCCATTTCCATTTCCATGCTAAACTGAAGATATTCAAAGATGCTGGATAGAGAAATGAAGAAGCATGTAATTAGACTAAGAAACATTTTATCTTTTTTGTTTGTCTTTTTATCATGTAACTTGGTGATTTTTAGGTAATGAATCACACACAGAGGGGGGGTGAATGTGTTTTTCTGATTTTAGGCTTTTCTTGAAAGATAATGGTTGAACAAAGTAAATTAAATCTTGTATACAAGAGTGTTCATGCAGAAATTAAACTTACACAAAATAAAGAACACAGGTTTTGAAAACTCACTTATTTTTTTATTAAAAATTAAGATTATTTGCTACAAAATTTCTAAGCTCTTCGAAGTTAAAGAGCTCAACTTCTTCTCGAGAGTGTTACAAGAATTTTGATCTAAATTGTTACTTCTAACTAGAGGACCAGTGTTAACTTTATAGCTCAGTTAACTGTTGGTTTACACAGTGGATAATAAACATGCTATTAGCTTTTCTAAACTGTCACTTATCATTTCTATTTATAGAAAAGCAAATCTTCCATTTCTGGCTTAGCATATCTTTAGTATCCCATGTTTACTTTAATTTTCCCCTGTCAGTTAATCTTTTCCATTGATCTTGCACACACTTCAAGCTGCTTTTTGTAGACTTGTCAATCCAGCTATTGGATTGTTTGTTGATTGTTTATTTTCGATATTAAACTGATCTGTAATTCTATACTTTGAGACTGTACTTCGAGATCCCTAGTTTGATTCATTTGAACACTTGATATATCGATAAGTTCAAAGGCTTATCGAGATCTCTAGTACTCCATAATGAGTTTGGCTTGTAGAGGTCTTTAGCTCATCGAGATCTCTAGTCTTCATAACTTCACTTGACTTGTAGATATCTCTGAGTTCTCGAATGGATATAGACTTGTCGATAACTCTGAGTTCTCTAGTAAAAGAATGACTTGTCGATATCTTTTTAAGTTCTCAAGTAGCTTTCCTAACTTCTCTACTCCCGGTGGATATTGCTTATCTGTTGAGTAGATATATAGCTCATCCATCGAGTAGATATATAGCTTATCCGTCGAGTAGATATTGCTCATCCGTCGAGTAGATGTTGTTCATCCATCGAGTAGATATATAGCTCATCCGTCGAGTAGATATTGCTTACTGTTGGTACTCTCTGGAGTTTAAATGACTTCTCGATAAGTTATTACGGAGTTCTCGAATGACTTCTCTATAACATTAAATATGTGACTTGTAGAGATCTTGACTTAGAACATTTTTCTCCAAACAGATTTATTCAACTCCAAGCTTCTTCAAAATTCTTCTGAGGCATGATCTTCTTGATCTTCTTCCAGATAGATTCCTTAGGCTTGATACTGTTTTAGGAAAAAGACTACAGTCTACTCCTTTGCATTTTTACAGACTTTAAGTGTTACAAATACAAAATACAAATTTAGATAACAATATAACTAACTTAGGGTTGACAAGTTGTCTTAGTCTTGTTAAAGTACAGGCATGTCTTTTATAACAATCTCCCCCAATTTATGAGAAGATTGCTTCACACAAATTCATGCCTTTTAACAAGACTAACCCCAAGTTTAAAACTGATGGAAGATAAGATTAAAACATAAAGCTTGATAAAATTAGAACTTGTACAACATAAGATTCACCAATTTCCAAGATTACAGGAATCAGGTAAAGACAGTTTTTACATCTGCTTCTTCTCTAAGTTTATCCTTCAAGTGATCAAGAATTTCAAGTTCTTCTATGATGAGTGTTCCACTTAGAGCTTCCACAAGTTTTTGCCTTGCTGCCTTAGGGTACCCTTGGTCCAGATACTCTAAACTGAATCTTGAGAATCCACCAACTTTAATGTTTAGAAATCTACCATCTTTAGAAATTCTGCTCATTCCTTTTGCTTTCAACTCTTCTGATCTTTTTATAAACATATATATATTTATTCATCATGTTTCCTTCTTCTTTCTTCAGCTTCAGCCTTATCTCTTTTCTTTGTTTCCTCCCTTTTAATCAACCATTCAGCCAACGATGATCTCCAAGTTCTTGTAACAGTGTCCTTGCCTTTTAACAAACTTAGCACTCTCTCAAATTTTTGTAGGAGTCAAAGAATCCATTAAGTATTTGTTTAGAAGACTGAATGTACCATCCTTAAAATAGACTCTAACTTCTCTCAGTGATACAACCCAGACTTTGACAATTTCCTTAGCTGAATTTTGGAAATGGTCTTCATCTGTGATGCACCAATTTAGAGGTAGAAAGTCAGATGCTTCAAAGCATTTACAGATGGCCCTTTCAGTGACTTCCACTTTCTTTACAGGCTTGACTTTCTTAGGCTTTCTTCCCACAGATTTGAGCTTGAATTTTAGTGAAGGTTTGGCTAAAGGTAGGGTTGTTATTTTCTTGAGATTTGTGAGGCTTGAGGTGATTGGAATTTTTAGGAAGGAGTTGGCAGTTTATCTGTAAAGAAATTTTGGCTTAGGTGTTTGGGAAGATTTGATGTTAGAGATAGTTGATGTTGTGAGTTGAGCTGAGGTTTGAGGTGGTTGTGTTTGGATATTTAGGGTTGTTTGAGTACCTGAATCATCATGAGATTTTCTGCTCTTCATTTCCCCTCTTTTCCTCGTGTCTTCATCTTTCTTGTCATCCTCCTTCTTCTCTCCACCCCTGCTTCCAGATGGCTGAGTAGACTAACTTGAATTTAAGCCAGAAGGATTTTGATCATCTTTCTTCTACTCATCATCATCCAAATCATCTTTGTTGATTTTATTTTGGGCAAGTTTGCTTCTGCATTATCCAGATATTTTCTCAATAGTTTTATCATCTCCTCATCTTCAACAGTTTTGTTCCTTTTTACTTTCAGCTCAGTTTCAAGAGTCATAATGAGCCTTTTGTTTGCCATGGCACACTGTTTAAGAACTTGAAAATGTTTGAAATGTTTGGTAGTGGAACAAATGTATGCCACTCCCTTGCTAGGCTGTAGATAAGCTTCTGGGAAAGCAGCTACTTGTGCATTCTTCAATTCTGTTAGCAAGAGAGTATCTTCATGAATCACAATTTTGACTTTGCTTATCAAAATTTCTAATTCAGATGCCCTCCTAGAGATAAGATAGTTACGGGACACCTGCATACATCTGTCTACCCCTGAGTCATTAAGGTTGACCAATATCCTTCTTTCCTTGAAATTGTCTTTAGTTACCAAGATCACTCTTATTGAGTTTATTGTCCAGTCCGATGCTTTCTTGTAGGTGAGGAAATTGTTACTGAGAAAAACTCTGAGTGCCTTAAGCAGTTCATCAAATTCTCTGCTTTGACTGGGACCCTCAGCTGCTTTAAAACGTCTCTCCATTCCAATATCAATTTTTCGATTTAAACTCTATTCAACACTTTGGACTTGTTGTTGAGATGACCTCTACTATGCCAACCTAGCCTCTATCTCCCCCTTAGTCTTGTTGACAGGCATGAGAATGGAGTAGGGATTTCAGGTCTTACTTGTTCAGGCAAACAAGGTAGTGGTATGTTGAGTTTACCCATGATGGCTCCTAAAGCTATGGAACTTTGCATTTGAAGATGCTTATGGGAGTCCACCAGAGTTTGGATATCTATTTGTTGGCTCTTGACAAGAGATGTCAAAGCCTGAACTTGTGCAGTGAGAGAAGAGTTGGAGTCTTGCAATGTTGTGACTTGATCCTGTAGAGACTAAATTTGCAGATTTTTTGAGGTGGATCCAGGCTGATAAGAGCTGCTAGATGTGCCAATGTGTTCTTCTACAGCCTCTTTGATCCCTTCCATCAGCAATGTTGAAGGCTTTTATCTGCTCTGGTGAAGTTGATCCAGCTGGACTTTGGTCTCATTTGAGTGAGTAATTTGTTGTTGGATCACTTTATGAAGATTTGTGAAGGATAGTTTGAGATTTTTGACTTCCTTCTCAATAAAGGCAAGATCCATCCTATCCATTTGCTCAGAAAAATGCTTGAATTTCGAAGAGATCTGCTCTTCAGATGGTATGATCTTGTCCATTTTCTCATTGACCGGTTTTCTGGTTCTGTCTTCATGACCAGTGAGCTTGATTTCAAGAGCCTTACCAAACAAATAAAATGCTTTGAGCCGAGCTTTATATACATCTGTAATGGGATCATAGACAGCTTCTGAACTCAAGTCTTTTGCATTACTGCCCAGAATAGTAACATACTCTTCTTTAAATCTGGCCAAAACTTGATTCATTTCCAAGGCAAAGTCCTCAGATAGCCAAGCATCCACATTCCTATCTAGCTCAACATCATTGACAATTTTCTCCTTTTGCTCCTCAACTTCTTCATTATAAGCAAGCATAATGGCTTGAAAATCTTGGTTGCTTATGTTTGAAGTTAAAAGATGCTGTGAGATGTTATCCAGTCCAGAGATCTGCTCTACTAGTAGATCATCTACAGGAGTTGGTTGAGAGGCAGATTCTTGTAGCCACTGAGAGAGTATGTGAGCTTGTTGAGGTTGAGAGCTTGATGGTTTATCAGAAACTCCTGTGACTGAGATCACAGTTTGACTCACAGATTTCTCTGTGGTTATGACAGTGTGCTATCCTCCACTTGTAGTGGGAACCTCCAATTGAATTGGAGGGGATTTGACTGGGTTACTGTCATGTGTACCAGCCTCAAACCCTTGTGTGTCTTGCAACACATGGGCACTTGAATGTGCTAAGCTTGCCTCCCCTATGACAGGTGTAATATCTGGGATATATCATGTAATTATTTTGCAAATAAATAAATATTATGCATGTTTCGTGTTTATTCTGTGAAGTATTTGTTAAGTGGTATATGTGTTTGGATGTTTAAAAATAATATAAATTGAGTATTTTAATTTTTATATGTCCAAAATAAAATATAGATAATTGTCATATCTTCCTATTTATTTTTATGTTGATTTATAATTTTATAGGAAATATATGGATTTTATAAATTCTTTTTCCGAGTATTTATAAAATATTTTATATAATCGGGAACCAATCGACGTCACCCGTTTTTACATTTTTATAACTCGAAACTCTTCTGAAAACTCCTTCCTAACCTAATTGCAATATTCCAAGCATTTTCCATGTTTCGACTTTTTGGATCCGGCATACGGTTTGTCCTGCGCGGGTCCCGACGCAATATTTTCGATACATTATTCATTTCGGTAAATCAATAAAACTCGTATTTTCGATAAACGGGATCTTTTTATTAAACTATTACAATTATCACCTCGTAATACGTGTAACCAGGCGCTGAGACCAACACCGCAGTACAAATTGTACTGATTTGGATAATTATCCCGAAAACCGGTACTGTTTGGATCTGTTTTTATAAATAAACGTACTATTTTATATCCGGAATGATCCAACGAGATACTAGTTTTCCGTAATTATAAATAGCCTTTATCGTATTTCATTTCGTACCGAAAATCATTTGCAAACAGTAATTATAGAATTTTACAGAGGAAATACTTATATTCATATAACCTTTCAACAATCAAACTGCAAGTCGGAGGTGTTATTGAAATCCGTTTGGAAAGCTCTGGTAATAAAAATGAAGGGTTTGAAGAGTACTATCAGATTATACAAGTTTCAGAACTGCAGAATCAAAGGTTGATTTTATATATTTTATTTATTTTCGAATTCTTTTGATTAAAAATATGAATTTTTGTACGGATGATTGTTTGAATGATTTGATGCTTGCATGTTGTAGAGCTTGTTTTCCTGATGATTTTGATATGTCATATGACTGATTTGGAGTTCAATAACATGTTCAAAATTGAGTTTAATTTTTAAATTTTAAAAATAGGGTTTATAACCCGTATGAATGTTCTTAATTGAAATTTAGGGCTTTTTGTTCTAGGGGTTATTAGAAGTTGAAATATAGTGGGTTTTGTTCCTCATGAAATTTGTAATCGATTGGTGTATAGCTCGTTAACAAATGATTCATGGTTTGAACGGTGTTGTGTTTTGAAGTTTACGTCGGGTCACCGGAAATCGGCGAGTTTCTTGAGCTTTTTCTGGCCAATTCTGGAAAGGGTTGTGTGTTTTGATTGCATATACAAGTTGCTGGTAGCCTATAGTTTAATTCTGGACAGTTTGGTGGCCTGAATCGTGTTCTCCGGCCACACTCAGGCGAAGTCGACGGTGGGGCTGGCAAAATTGTAAACAGGCCCCTGTAGTTTTAAAAACGATACAGTTTGGTCCCCCAGGTTTCCAAAACTTGAAAATTTAGGATTCTTGTTTATAAATTATTTAAAAATCATATTTCCTATTTATTTTAATTATAAAAATTCATTTTTAATTGCTGAAAATTCCAAAAATTATTTTTAATTCAAAAATAAATCTGAATTAATTAGTTAATTAATTTTAGTTAATAATTAATTAGTTAATTGGTCAATTAATTCGAAAAATAATTGATTAATTGATTATATTAATTATTAATTGATTTTAATTATTTATTTAATATGATTTAATTATTTATTAATGATTTAAAAATTCCAAAAAATAGTTTCGAGCTTTAAAATATTATTTTAAATTGTTTTCAAGGCTCGATAATTATTAGAAAATTATTTTGAAGCCAGATGTGGCCAACCGAACCTTGTTTATTGCTTTAAAATTGATCAAATGACCCGTTTTAATTCCGAAAAATGTTTTAAAAATCATACTAAATACCCGAAAGCCTGTTTATGACCCGAGACTTCTCTACAAATGGAATGTCATTGATTGTTTAACGTGCTATGTGCTATATATGACTTGTTTGTTTGACGGTCGGTCTATATGTTCGGTGTTTACTTGTTTATAACATAACTTTCAATCCGTTAATTGGATTTGGGTAAAACGAAGGGTAGATAGAAGTGTATATTAAATAGAATCGTATGAGTTGAGTATTGATAGATGTTTATGATATGTGAGCAGAAGAGGCAAGGCGTAGGAAAGGGAAACAGATAGTCGAGGAGTAGGAGATTGTGATTGGAAGTTAGAGAAGTATAGCAAGCTAATATCAGGCAAGTTTCTGAACTTTCTCGAGATATATTGTAGTTGATTGATTGCCCTGTTTTATATTGCAAGTGCATTGAAGCACTGAACCCTAAACCTTGATTCCAGTTGTTGATCTTTGAGCCGTAAACCTTATTCTTTCTGAACCATTGATTGTTGTATACCCGAATACGAACCACAGATGTACGATACTACTCCATAAATACATACAAACTAAATGCCAAAAACTGAATCAAATTGCTTACATATTCAAACCATTGTACCTTATGCTTTGAAAGACCAAATCCTTGCAACCTTGAAACTTTGATTCCTTTGTTATCGAATTCTTTCATTACCTAACAGCCATTCTTTGAAATTTCCATATTGATCCTTTGTGAAGATTGAAACCATTTCAATATTGAACATCCAATATTGCTTATGATTTTGTTTATTGCTTTACATTGTTTATTCTGTTATTATGTTAGAATTGCGTTGTTTTATAAAATTGTGGACCAGATTCGTGGTCAGACCAGATTGGTGGTCAAGTTAGGCCAATGTGTGCCTTGGATCCAGTAATTAGAGCAGAGCTGTGTGCCTTGCTCGGGGTTAGTACGTGACTGATCAGCAGCCTAACCTTATTTTTTTTAAAATGAAAACATAATATCCAATCCTAAATCATTAATCATTGTTCACTTGATACCTTAACTCTTTTCACTTGATGATCATTATTCTCAGTCTTGTCATTGTGACTTGCTGAGCTAGTTAGCTCATTTGTGCGATGTTGTTTATGTTCTTTTCCAGTTAAGAAGGAACCAGTTGGTAGCGAGGATCCCCAATCCAGTGCGAGAGCTAGGGGTCCAGCTTGATCGAGTTAAGCTAGCTGACAGCTTTTGAGATAGTTTAAGTTTGTAAGAGTGTGTAATAATGTTTAATATTCAGTTATGAATTTGAATAGTTGGGATTTGGACGTTTGTAATATAAAGTGTGTGTGTGGCTTGTGTACATACTTTAACCTATTGTGGTCCGTGGTAGTTGGTAAGTAGGGTCACAGCATGTTATTTTATCTTAATTATTATAAGCAGGTTATAAATAAGGTGTGTGTGTGTGGACCCCAAACTTCTGACCCGGGTTTGGAGGGCGCTACAGGTTTGGTATCAGAGCTGCAGGTTATAAGTCACTGATACAAGCCTAGGTTGACGGGAATGGGTAGAGGGTTAGGATTAGAAGTAAGAAATAGAAAGATAGAATGTCGAGAGGTTGAGTGCTACGGTATAGCAGGTATTAGTATGATTCGCGTCGTGGTTCGAGATTTTTATATTGCTATATCATTTCAGATAGCAGCGATGGCCGACTCTTTCATCCCTGTACCAGCTGATCACTCAGAGCCCTCAGTTGGAAGACCATCTTCAGACCCACGTCCTGTTGTTCCGCCAGTGTTGGCTATTTTACCTCCAACTGTGTTGCAGCCCGTACAACTGCAGGCTATTCCACCCCCAGGCGTGAGGCCACCTATCAGAGGACCCCCACCATCTGATTCAGATTCCATCGGGCATTAAGTTGCGGGTGCCCCATTCCAGTCTACATTGCATCCTATTCCTTATTACCGGTATGAGGCTCTTCTATTGGAGCGTGATTTCTTGTTGGCACTGACCCGAGAGCTGTAGCATATCATCAGGACTACAGATGTTAATTGTGGTGTGAGAGAGCTTCGAGAGGAGATCCATGTGACATGTAGGATTCTTGAGGCTAGGCTACATGGAGCTACATTACCTGGACGAGGTCCTGATGCATTTATGGGATGGGCTAATGAGGTGATAGAGGATCTTGAGAGGCTGGGTGGAACAGAGTTTTCTTGGAGTTAGATCCAGAGATGGAGATGTTGATCAGTGCTGTTGTGGCTGTTTAGTATGTACACTAGTGTGTAGTATGTACCAGTAAACTTTTGGGTAGTATTTATAGACTAGATCTGCTGACTAGTGAGTAGGTTTGTTGTACCCTTTTGCTTTTACTTCTGAAGCTTTTTAACGCTTGTACTACCTAGAACTTTTGATCTATATATATCAGTACCTTTTTCCTTTCCAGCATTGTCATTTATATTACGGCACCTGTTTTACTTTACCTTATATATTGCACCAGTTATACCCCTGTGATACCATATACCCTATTCCCTTAACTGTTTATATTCTGTAAACAAGCATGCAATTTACTTAGTTCAACTGTTACAACTATTTTCAAAAAGAGATATTTTTGTTTTACAAAACTTTTCTTTTATGCAAAGGATTTGATTTAAAAGCTAAATAAGTTGTTTGATTCTTTAAAAAAAATGTCTCCCAAAAGAAATACCTGCACCAACACCCAAAATGAAGAAACCAGCAACAACAACAACCAAGACAATACCAACCAGAATGCAAACCCAGGACCCATAGACCCAGCAATATCTCAGATTCTTCAAATCTTGGCTCAACAAACAGTTCACCTGGCATAACAAAAATAAAGAAAGACCAATCCCTAGGTAACTTTTAAAACTTTTCAGGCGGTAAACCCACTAGAATTCAAGGGTTCCTTAGATCTGATTGAAGCAAATGTTTGGTTAAAGGAAATAGAGAAGTCATTTGCTTTAGTTAAAGTGAAGGAAGAACAAAAGGTTGAGTTTGCAAGTTATTATTTGAAGAATGAGGCCACCTGATTGGTGGGAGACTGTGAAGACATTGGAAGGTACAAATGTTATTACTTGGGAGAGGTTTAAGGAATTGTTTTTAGAAAAATATTTTTCCCAGTTTGTTCAGGATCAAATGGAACAGAAGTTTTTAGAGTTAAAGCAAGGAAATATGTCGGTAGCTGATTATGAGAGTAAGTTTGAGGAATTGTCAAGGTATGTGCCGTCAAATGTGGATACTGACAGGAAGAAGGCTAAGAGATTCCAGCAAGGTCTGAAGCCATGGATCAGAGGGAAGGTAGCTATATTTGAATTGGATACCTATGCAGGAGTTGTACAGAAGGCCATGATTGCAGAAATTGAGAGTGAGATGTCACAGAAAGAAAAGGAAAGTAAGAAGAGGAAGTTTGAAGGAAATGAAGGACAGTCACAACCATGGAAGTTTCCAAATTTTAAGAAGGGCAAGTTTCAGCCAGGGAGAAATTTTAATTTCAAGAAGCAAAATGCAGGAGACGGAGGCCAGGGCAACCGTCCAGTCAATGTGAATCATCCAAGTAAGTTGAGGCTAACTTTTCCAGATTGTCAGGTATGTGGGAAGAAACATGGAGGAGTCTGTAATAAGTTGAACGTGGTTTGTTTCAAGTGTAATCAGAAAGGGCACTATTCGAGGGAGTGCCGAAATCAGCCAGTGAGAGAGCCAGTGAACAAGGATCAGCCTACCCGTAATCTAGCGGTTAAGGCTCCGGCTATTGGATTTACATGCTTTAAATATGGGAAGCCAGGATATATAGCCAGGGATTGCAAGATACTAGCCCCAGTCAGTAATGCATTGAGAATTATGGGATCTACTCCGACAGTAAATGAGACTCCAAGGGCTAGAGTTTTTGATATGTCTGTGAAGGACGCTATTCAGGATACTGATGTTGTGGCAGGTACGCTTAATGTGAATTATTTATGTGCCAAAGTGTTAATAGATTCGGGAGCAACTCGATCGTTTGTTTTTCAAGATTTTGTTAGTAAGTTAAATTATCCAGTTGAGTATTTAAATGAAATAATGACTGTGGAATTAGCAAATCAAGAACGTATATCTGTTAATCAAGTTTGTGGGAATTATGAGATTAAGATTTCTGGTAATAAGTTTTGTGTAGATTTGATACCATTTAAGCTAGGAGAGTTTGACATTATCTTAGGAATGGATTGGTTATCTAAGCACGATGCCCAGATAGATTGTCAAGATAAGAAGGTAATGGTGAAGATGCCAGACGAGAGGATAGTAACGTTTAAGGGCCAGAAATAAGCAAAGAAGTTTTTAACAATGATTCAAGCTAAAAAGTTACTACGGAAAGGATGCGAGCATTTCGTTGCTTATGTGATTGATAGAAGTCAGGAGCCAGCAAAACTTGAAGATATTCTAGTACTTAATGAATTTCCAGACGTGTTTCCCGATGAGTTACCAGGACTTCCTCTAGACAGAGAAATTGAGTTTGCGATCGACTTAGCGCCTGGAACGGAACCGGTATACAAGGCCCCGTACAGAATGACGCCCGTTGAGATGAAGGAACTAGCAAAGCAATTGCAAGAGTTGTTAGAGAAAGGAGTAATCAGACCCAGTTTATCCCCGTGGGGTGCACCGGTGCTATTTGTCAAAAAGAAGGATGGAAGTATGAGACTGTGCATCGATTATCGGGAGCTCAACAAGCTTACAATCAAGAACAAGTATCCGTTACCCAGAATTAATGATTTGTTTGACCAGTTGAAAAGAGCCAAGTACTTCTCCAAGATCGATTTGAGATCGGGATATCACCAACTAAAGATTAAGCCAGAGGATATACCAAAGACAGCTTTCAGGACAAGGTATTGGCATTATGAATTTTTAGTGATGTCTTTTGGATTAACCAATGCCCCGGCAACATTCATGGACCTGATGAATAGAATTTTCAAGGAATACTTAGACAAGTTTGTTATTGTGTTTATAAATGATATTTTGATTTATTCAAAGATAGAAGAGGATCATGCAAAACATTTGAGGACAGCTTTAGAGATTTTAAGGAAGAAAAAGTTATATGCTAAATTCTCAAAGTGTGAGTTTTGGTCACAAGAAGTCTAATTCTTAGGACACATAGTCAGTAATGAAGGGATCAAAGTGGACCCAATGAAGATTGAAGCAATTGCAAATTGGGAAAGACTGAGAACACCAACAAAGGTAAGAAGTTTATTGGGATTAGCGGGATATTATCGCCGATTTGTTCAAAATTTCTCAAGGATTGCAACACCATTGACCAAGCTTACACGGAAGAATGAAAAGTTTATATGGAATGATAAATGTGAAGAAAGTTTTCGAGAATTGTAGTGAAGATTAATCACGGCACCTGTTTTATCACTTCCAAATGATCAAGGGAATTTCGTAATCTATAGCGATGCTTCTCATAAAGGACTCGGATGCGTTCTGATGCAGCACAATAAGGTTATTGCGTATGCATCAAGGCAATTGATACCACACGAACAGAAGTATCCTACTCATGATTTGGAGCTTGCAGCCATAGTATTCGCTTTGAAGATTTGGAGACATTATCTATATGGAGAAAAATGCGAGATTTATACGAATTACAAAAGCTTGAAGTACATATTCACACAGAATGAGCTTAATATGAGACAGGGGAGATGGTTAGAGTTGATCAAGGATTACGACTGCACGATTAACTATCATCCCGGTAAAGCAAATGTTATGGCAAACGTGTTAAGTCGGAAAGAAAAGTTGAAGGTTTTATCAGTACCCGAAGAGATATACAAGGAATTTTAGAAACTGGAATTGGAGATTAGAGTTTGCAAGCCTGATGAAGCAAAAGTGTATAGTATGACTTTCCAGCCGGATTTATTAGAGAAGATAAGGAAGTGTCAAGAAGAGATAATGGATCAGGACATAAATTGTTTGGTAGGTGAGGAGTTGTGCACGCAAAAAGACGATCAAGGTATTTTTAGGTTTTCTTCTAGAATTTGGATTCCACCAGTAACGGAGTTGAAGAATGAAATTCTACGAGAAGCTCATAATTCAAGGTATTTAATCCATCCAGGGAGTACCAAGATGTACAGAGATTTAAAGGAAAATTATTGGTGGCCAGATATGAAGAGGGAAATTACGGAATGGGTTAGCAGATATTATACATGTTAGAGAGTTAAAGGAGAGCACCAGAGACCAAGTGGATTGTTGCAACCATTAGAGATTCCAGAATGGAAGTGGAAGCATATTGCCATGGATTTCATACTTGGATTACCAAGGACAAAATCTAATCATGATGCCATTTGGATTATAGTGGATAGACTTACCAAGTCAGCTCATTTTCTGCCTATAAATGAAAGATTTTCACTAGACAAGTTAGTCCATATATACCTGAAGGAAATCATAATTCGTCATGGATTCCCTGTGTCTATCGTATCCGATCGAGATCCGAGATTAAATTCGAGATTTTGGAAGAGTTTTCAAGAATGTTTGGGAACAAAACTGAATATGAGTACGGCTTACCATCCACAGATGGACGGCCAAAGTGAAAGAACAATCCAGACAATCGAAGACATGTTACGTGTTTATACTATTGATTTCAAAGGAAGTTGGGATGAGCATTTACCCCTGGTAGAATTTGCTTACAACAACAGTTATCACACCAGTATTGGGATGCCACCCTATGAAGCTCTTTATGGACGCAAATATCGATCTCCCGTATATTGGGACGAAGTAGGAGAACGTAAAATACTTGGATCTGAATTAGTGCAATAGACGAAGGAAGTTATTGAAGTTATCTAGAAGAGATTGATAGCAGCACAAGACCGTCAAAGGAAGTATGCAGATCAATCGAGGAAAGATATGGAATTCGAAGGAGGAAATCTAGTATTACTGAAAGTATCGTCGTGGAAAGGATTGATAAGATTCGGGAAGAAAGGAAAACCGAGCCCTAGATATGTCGGACCTTTTGAGATTCTAAAGCGTGTTGGCAAAGTAGTTTACGAGTTGACGTTACCTCCGTACATGGAGCACATTCATAATATTTTTCACGTATCAATGCTTAAGAAGTATAATCCAGACTCCAGGCATGTAATCGAATATGAGTCAGTAGAACTTCAAACAGATTTATCATATGTAGAGAGTCCGATAGAGATTTTAGAAGAGAGAGAGAGAGAGAGAGAGAGAGAGAGAGAGAGAGAGAGAGAGAGAGAGAGAGTGTTAAGAAATAAAGTGGTAAAATTTGTAAGAGTACTGTGGAGAAACCCAAAGGTTGAAGAGTCAACCTGGGAGTTAGAAAGTGATATGAGAGAGAAATACCCTCATTTGTTTTCTTAGGAGATTCTGAGGACAGAATCCTTTTAAGGGGGAAGGATGTAATATCTGGGATATATCATATAATTATTTTGCAAATAAATAAATATTATGCATGTTTCGTGTTTATTCTATGAAGTATTTGTTAAGTGGTATATGTGTTTAGATGTCTAAAAATAATATAAATTGAGTATTTTAATTTTTATATGTCCAAAATAAAATATAGATAATTGTCATATCTTCCTATTTATTTTTATGTTGATTTATAATTTTATAGGAAATATATAGATTTTATAAATTCTTTTTCCGAGTATTTATAAACTATTTTATATAATCGGGAACCAACCGACGTCACCCATTTTTACATTTTTATAACCAGAAACTCTTTCGAGAACTCCTTTCTAACCTAATTGCAATATTCCGAGCATTTTCCATGTTTCGACTTTTTCGATCTGGTGTACGGTTTGTCCTGTGCGGGTCCCGGCGTAATATTTTCGATACATTATTCATTTCGGTAAATCAATAAAACTCGTATTTTCGATAAACGGGATCTTTTTATTAAACTATTACAATTATCACCTCGTAATACGTGTAACCAGGCGTTGAGACCAAGACCGCAGTACAAATTGTACTGATTTGGATAATTATCCCAAAAACCGGTACCGTTTGTATAACACCCTCCAAATCCGGGGTATAGATTTGGGGCATTATTAATAACAACTACAAACTAAACCTGCACAAGCGGAATATAAAAATAATAATTACCCCAAACTATTACTACTCAGGATCTTTTAAGGGTTGAGTTGAAAACAAGAACCACATACTACACTTTATTACGAACCCAAATAAATAAAATCTGTCTCAAGAACTCTCTTTGTTACAAAACTTTATTCTATCTACATTCTCACCACACAACTTTTATTCAAACTACACAAAACTTTTATTCAACCCAACATTACTACTTATCTTGTTACACCTGATCTGGTAATTCAAAGCTCTCTTCGGGAATAGGAAAGAACACACTTGGTATAAGAGGGTCCCGCTGCTTGACTCGCTTCTTGACTACACGGGTCCTGATGGGTTTCATTCTCTACCTTAACTGTAAAACAATAGGAATAACAATAAAAAGGGATGAGCCAAAATTGCTCAACAAGCCTGCAATAATATATATATATAGTATAAAGAGTGAGAAATAAGTGAACCAATAAGCTGCTGGTTTGAACAACCATCTGTATCTGTATAGGATAATAATTTGCCAACACTGGCGAGTGCCAAATGAACAAGACTGGAAACAAGAACCAACATATGCACTATAACCTGCTGATCAGTCAGGATACAGTGCGGATCTATACCCAACTACATAGACCCAACCAACATAAAGAGTACTCAGGCAACTACGGCCTATTAAATAATGGTCTGGGTAAAACCCATCCCGCATAGTAACCATCCAGTCCAAGGTATAGCATCCGGAACAATTGGAATGCTTTTGATATATCCTAACACCAGGATATACCAGAGTATATGTAACAAGGGTAAAAGTATTGAAATATGAATAGAGGATTCAATAAATTGGGAGAAATCAAGAATCGAAATGAAATAGAAACAAGAATTAATAATTGGGTAACAGTGTATATGAACAATAATTATCAAAGGTAACTGATACGATAAAAGGAAATATAATTCACTATTCTGAATTTAGAATAGGGGAAGAACTTGCCTTGCGCGTACTTAACATGGTTCAACTCACCGTCTTCTGTCTCTAGCTTGCTCTGCCTTGCTAACACTGAACCAATCATAGAAAGATAGTCATTTAGATAACTTACTATATACGTGTATCTCGAAATGATACCACGTAACCTTATCAGTCTACCCATGCGTTTCTATCTGACTCGCATATATACACATATAATTATATAGCACGTAAGGTTCACATAACCACGTAAAGCACATAGCACATAAAGCAAATAATTAATTTTTTTAGACTTTTAATTATTTCTTTAGAATCGATACTAGACTCATATTTATAATAACTAACCCTATCTGATTTTATTACAAATTTTCGGGATTTATTTGACTCGATTCTACCCCTAATAGGGCCTATAAACAATTAATTATCACAAAAACACTCTCTTCCGGAAGAAATTATAACTTACAACTATTTTTATTGGATTTGTTTCATTTTTCTGAGTCTAGGGGTCTTCGTTTCGCTCAAATCGGACTAACAGTTTAATTATTATGAATTAAACAAGATTTAATTAATTAATAATTAATTATAAATAATTAATTATAATTAAATAATCCTTAATTATATTTTTATTTAATTAATTAATAATTGTTGTATTTTAAAATAATTAATCCCTAATTATTAGGATTAATTACTATTTATTACAATTATTTACAAATTATTAATACTCACTCGATCAGATCGATTATTCACAATTAATCAATCGACTCAATTAACTGATACGCTATTTATCGAACAATTACTAATTACTCGAATTATAATCTAACTCAACGATTAATTACTCGTATAAATAAGAGCTATTCGCAATCCTCACATAATTATCGAACCATTATATTATTATTGTAAATTATACGATTCGCTAATCATTTAATTATCTGTATTTAATTATACGATACAAATAATTATTCCGACCTTCTTCGAATAAATTATCGCTCGAATAATAATTATAATTATCAAATCAATACTCGTATAAATACGAGTTACTCGTAATATTAACTATGTTATGGATAAAAAACTAAGGTTATTATTTGCTGTATTTATTACTAAGATTCGGGAGCTCAAGGCCTTTAATGGCTGCTCTCGTGTTTCGTAGCTCAACTCTGCCTTTACGAGATGCCTACGTATCTCTGTGAATTAGAGAATCAAGCCAAAAAACGTAGTTCTGATTTGTGGGGCGAGACCCCTTATATAGATGTTGAGAGTCCTTGAATTGGACTTGGATAGGAGACTTGGTGGGCAAGTCTCATAATTAGAATGGACTTTGGAGTCCTAGATAGTAGGAAACTGATTCCTTATCCTTTTAGGTCCCCTTGAGGCCAATCTACAAGGATTTATATCCCCACTAGGACTTATCTTAATAGTTGTTTTCCTCCTTTATTTATTAATTACGAAATTAATAAATAATCAGGGTTTTTGGGCCTACTTTGTTCCATCAGGCCTGATCTGGTCCATCAAGCCTGATCAATGTGTTGACCTTCTTGGTCTGAATGTCATACATCTTCTTATTGGGCCTAGCAGCCCACACCTTGCAATATTTATTTATACAATCAGGATTTATTTATCCCTATCATTTGCCCCCCAACTTTTGGGAAACATTGATTAGGTTTCGCAAAAGTTAAGTCTATTCATTCTCTTACAGAGTTTCATTTTTGTGTAAAGCGTGGAGCGACCTACACATTTACAACGATTTTTCCTTTATTTCAGGATTTTTCCCTAATTTTCTGGGATTTGTCCCTAATTTTCTAGATTTTCCCTTATTTTCTGGGATTTATCCTAATTTTCTGGGATTTATCCTTAATTTCTGGATTTTCCCTAATTTTCTGGGGTTTTCCCTAATTTTCTGGGATTTATCCTTAATTTCTGGATTTTTCCCTAATTTTCTGGGATTTATCCCTAAATTCTGGATTTTTCCCTGATTTTCTGGGATTTATCCTAATTTTCTGGGATTTATCCTTAATTTCTGGATTTTCCCTAATTTTCTGGGATTTATCCTTAATTTTCTGGGATTTATCCTTAATTTCTGGATTTTCCCTAATTTTCTGCCTTAAAATCGATCAGGATGTATAAAAAATCGATCAGGATGTATACAAAATCGATCAGGATTCCTGACCGATTTCGATCAGGATCCTGATCGAATTAGCTCAGGAACTTACATTCTGGTCGACAGGATTCCTAATCGATTTCGATCAGGACTCTGATCGAATTGGCCTTCAAAGTGACACCCTAGTCGACTGATACATGGGCTTAATCGACCAGGATTCTTGATCGATTTCGATCAGGATTCTGATCGAATTAAGTGGCTTTCTACCATTCTGATCGAATAGAATATCGATCAAGACTCTCTTCTGTGTCGATCAGGACTCTGATCGATCTTAGGGGATTTCTTCCCTCCTGTTCGAATGAGATATCGATCAGGATCCTTTTTTGCGTCGATCAGGACTCTGATCGAACTTAGGGGATTTCTTCCCTCCTGTTCGAATGAGATATCGATCAGGACTCTCTTCTGCGTCGATCAGGACTCTGATCGAACTTAGGGGATTTCTTCCCTCCTGTTCGAATGAGATATCGATCAGGACTCTCTTCTGCGTCGATCAGGACTCTGATCGAACCAATTTAAAATTCTTGTCGATTTTTGACCTTTCAAATTCCACAGGAGTTTCTAGATTATTCCTGATATTTCTGGTTGATGGGCTTTTAGGTTGGGCCTGGCTAAATGGGCCTAAAAATGCCTCGTATCCCGAGCTTTTCGCCCATATAAGTGTAGTGTCAAGTGAGAATCCTCATTTCACCTCACATCTCTCATTTTCTCTCATAAACCTCTCTAGAGTTCTCTCCCTTTGAGAAGGCGATTTCCGGCGACCTCAGCCACCGCAGCTCCACCTTTCTCAGGTTTTTCTGGGTTTCAAGCCTTCAACCGAAGCATATTAATGGCGGATCGTGACTTGGCTCGTTTGCAGAAGATGAATGTCTCTAAGAGAGGTACAAACATTCAAATTCAATCTCCATATACTTCCCTACTTGATATGATTAACTCGAGGAGTGATGAATATCCCTCTCTATCTGAGTTAGATTCGTATAATCATGGTAACACCTTTCATGAGTTAGATGGTAGGATAGAGTCTATGAACACCCTGTACAGACTTCCACCCCACCTTAGGATTACTCCAGCCGCTCCTGGGGATAGGACTTGTAATTGGGAGGGGATACTTTGTTTATCTATCGAGGAGCCCTGACCGCGGGTCTCAGGTTCCCATTCCATGAATTTATTCCTCGCTTACTTGCAGATGTACAAATTAACCCTTGTCAACTCCCTCCTAACGCTTGGAGGAACATTATCTGTTTTATGGTCCTTTGTCTTAGAAACAATTTTCCTCTTTCCGTAGCTGTCTTTAGGAAAGTTTTCCAATTCTATAATAGCGCCATGAGTCAACCAGGTTGGGTTTTAATTCGTCAACGGCCCAAAATCCCTCATATCTTGGATAGTAATTCTATAGTTGAGAATAACCCTAAATGGAGGGACGAGTTTGTGAGGCTGACCTGGGCTGGGGGTGATTGGGCCACACTCTTCCGTAGGCCCTTTTGCAAAGTGTCAGATGGGAGTCCAGGTAGCATCAGATTATCTGATGAGGAGGAGGTGGCCTACCAAGCCTTAATTTCGGATGATGGGAAAACAGACACCTGGACCCTTTTAGAGGAGTTTTCCTTGAAGAAAGTTGGTCTCTCTCAGGCCAGTGATAAGGGTAAATTTATAACTGGATAACCATTTTTCCTTCCCTTTAATTGTAACATTTTATCTCTCCTACAATTTAATATTCTTTCTATCTTTCTTTTTCAGCTTGCGAGGCCATCAATAATGTCAACAGGCCCAAGGAAGGGGAGTCAGGCCGCCAGAAGAGGGCCAAGCTAAACAAGGACCCCAGGAGCAAACCTGACGGTCCTTCTTTTCTTAAGCCCCACGTCCCGGTGGTCGAGTTGGGGGACGATGTGGATCCTCCACTTAAGGCACATTCCTTCAGGCCTAACTGGGGCTTCAGGAGGAGCGATACGGTGGTTGGATTCACCAAACATGCTAAGGATTGGTCGTACCATTCCATCACTCCTCATGACTTTACTGACATTGTTATAGGGAGTGATATCGAGACTATAGAGATTCTGGGTTCTCAAGCCCAAGCTGCGGTAACTTTCTTTTTTTTCTTTTTCTTTGAATCCCAACCTTCTCGTATTTCAACGAACTTGTGCTAACTCATACATATTTCTTTGCAGAGTAATACCTACTTCCAGGTGGCCCTCCACCAGGCTAGGTCCTGGAAGGGTAACTCAGATGGGTTTGAGAAGGAGATGAAGAAATGGGAAGAGAGAGCCAAGGTCCTGGAGAAGAAGCCGGACACGAAGAAAGAGGAGCTGGCTAAGGCTCATTCCGAGCTGGTGAAACTTAGGAGCGATAAGGATAAGCTCATTGATGACTACATGGATTCTGACAAGTTTAAGAATCTCATGGAGATTCATGATGAGGGTCTTTATTCCCTACAGTTTACTCAGGGATGGGATGTGGTCGTAAAGGAGGTTTCTGAGAAGCACCCGGGCTTAGTCGATCCTAAGGACTTTATAAGTCCCGAGCAGGCTGAGTCAGAGGACAGCATAGACGTCCTCTTCAACTCCCCTCAGCCAGATGATCGCATCTTGGATCCTAACACTGCTTCTCCTCCCGCTTCTCCTGCGAAGGATGCTGAAGGCGCTGATAAGGAGCAAGAGAATGAAGGCTCCCGCATGGAGGAGTAGTTTTTCTATTCTGTAATTTTATCCTTAACTTATGTCTGGACTTTTGTTTGTATTAAAACTTATTACCCTCCGGGGCTATTTTGTATGCTACTTTCCTTATTTGCATTCTCTCCTTTATTTTTCCGATACTTTAATATTCAAACTTGGCTTAATGGGCCACACAAGTATTATCACAACTCAAACATCCATAGGTTGAAATAATTTCGAACTCTTCAATTTCAAGTCTGGTTTTCCAAAACCTTACATAATATGGGTTCGACCCTGATCTATAATAGCTAAATAATCATATGCAAACAAAGCTTCAAGGTGCTTTTAAACCTACTTGTCACAATGACAAGTGAGAATCATACTTCGACCATCTTACACGTAGTAAACCTTCAGGTTTTGTGCGTGCCAGGTTCTCGGGACTTCAAAACCATCCGTAGTCTCCAGCTTGTAGGTTCCTCTACCCTGAACGCTCTTGACTTTGTACGGCCCTTCCCAATTTGGGGCAAGTTTCCCTTTCTGTCCTACCCCAGAAGCTTCTATCTTCCTCAAGACTCGGTCACCTTGTTTAAAGAACCTTTCTTTAACCCTTAAGTTGTAGTAGAATGAAGCTTTTTTCTGATAGTCTACTATCTTTGCATGTGCTTTATCTCGCACTTCATCGATTAAATCCAGGGCTAACCTCTGCCCTTCCTCATTTTCTTCTGCATTGAAAGCCTGAATCCTTGGAGAGGAATGTGATATCTCTACTGGAACTACTGCTTCTGCCCCATATGCCAACATGAAGGGAGTTGCTCCTATCGTGACTCTACAGGTAGTCCTGTAGGCCCATAATATTGGAAGTATTTCATCCACCCAATTATTTCTTGACTTCTCGATCCTCTTCTTTAGTCCATCCAGGATTATTCGATTTGCTACCTCTGCTTGCCCATTGGCTTGCGGGTGAGCCACAGAGGTGAATCGTAACTCAATTTCATTTTCTTCACAATACTTCTTAAATTCCTCATTGTTGAATTGTGTTCCATTGTCAGTGACGAGGATACGGGGAATTCCATATCGGCACATAATGTTTTCCCACAGGAATTGTGCAACCTGCTTAGTTGTGATTTTGGCCAAGGGTTTGGCTTCGATCCACTTGGTGAAATAATCAATAGCTACAATCAGAAACGTCCTTTGTGTCGTGGCCATAGGAAAAGGCCCTAGAATATCCATCCCCCACATAGCAAAAAGAATGGGTGAGTTGATAGAGGTCAGCATCTAGGGGGGTTGTCTAACAACTGGTGCATGCTTCTGACAGCGATCAAACTTCTTCACATATTCTTTGGCATCAGCCATCATTTCTGGCCAATAGAAGCCTAAACGGGTTATCTTATGAGCCAAGGCCCTGCCCCCCAAGTGTTGCCCACAAATACCTTCATGCACTTCCTCAAGAGCCAAGCGTGCCTCGTCGGGCCTGAGACACCTCAAGTAAGGAACCACGAAAGATCTCTTATACAGAATTCCATATATTAAGGAGTACCTTAGTGCTCGAATAGTTAGCTTCAGTGCCTCAGTTGCATCGCTTGGCAACCAACCGGTCTGAATATGAGCCTTGATGGGATCAATCCATGACGTCCCCAAGCCTATAGGAGCCACAAGCTTAACATCTATGCTTCGTGTCTTCAAAACACGGAAGTACACACTTCCTGAACTTTCTTCAATCTCAGATGAAGCAAACTTTGATAGCGCATCTGCTTTAGCATTTTCTTCCCTTGGAATGTGTTCAACATGGCATTCATTAAATTGGGTCATCACAGCCCTTACTAGGCGAACATACTTAGCCATCGTATCATCCCTTGCCTCAAATTCTCCCTTTACCTGGGATATGATCAGCTTCGAGCCTCCACGGACCTTTAAGTTTTTGACTCTAAGTGTCCCAGCATGACCAAGGCCAGCAATCAGGGCTTCATACTCTGCCTCATTGTTTGTGGTTGGGAAGTCTAGCTTCATAGCATACTCAATTAAGAATCCATCAGGGCTTTGCAAAACCAACCCTGCTCCACTGGAATTTGTTTTTGATGCTCCATCAAAATAGAGAACCCAATATTCTTTCTCCTTATCATCCTTCTCCCTGTCCCCATTGTCGACTCCCTTGTCTTGAGGTATGGTATCTTCCTGCCCCCCGACTTCTTGGTTGGATATGGTACATTCCACCACGAAGTCAGCTAGTGCCTGGGCTTTTATAGCCGTACGTGGCTTATACTTGAGATCGAACTCTCCCAACTCTATTGCCCACTTAATCAGTCTCCCACTTGCCTTGGGACTGTGAATGATATTTCTCAGTGGCTGATTTGTTAGCACTTCAATCTGGTGAGCTTGAAAATAAGGACGCAGCTTTCTTGAAGCCATTACCAAGGCTAAAGCGAATTTCTCAATAGTTGAATAATTCAACTCAGCACCATGAAAAATTTTGCTAACATAGTATACGGGTTTCTGGACTTTCAGTTCCTCCTTAACCAACACCGCGCTCAAGGCGCTCTCTGAAACAACCAAGTACAAGAATAAAACTTCACTCAGAACTAGCTTGGCCAACAACGGGGCCTGGCCCATATGCTTTTTTAACTCTTCAAATGCCTTCTGATTTTCCTCACTTCATACAAAGTCTTTAATGTTCTTTAGTGACTTGAAAAATGACAAGCACTTGTCTCCTGACTTGGAGATGAATCGTCCTAGCGCAGCAACCTTTCCTGTGAGCTTCTGAACATCCTTGATAGTTTTTGGTGGTTCCATGTCCAGGATCGCCTTTATTTTATCGGGGTTAGCCTCAATTCCTCTTTTTGAGACCATCAATCCTAAGAATTTTCCAGATCCTACTCTGAAAGCACACTTCGTAGGATTCAACATCATCTTGTGGTACCTCAGGACCTCAAAAGCTTCCCTTAAATGGGCTATATGATCAGTCTTTACTAGACTCTTGACTAACATGTCATCAACATAGACTTCCATAGTCTTACCAATAAGATCCCTAAAAATTCTATTCACCAACCTTTGATAGGTGGCTCCTGCATTCTTGAGACCAAACGCCATAACAAGATAACAATAAACACCAAAGTCAGTGATAAATGATACCTTTGGAATGTCATCCTTATGCATTTTGATCTGGTTATATCCGCTAAATCCATCCATGAAACTCAGCATCTCATGTCCAGCAGTGGCATCAATCAAAGTATCAATTCTAGGCAGCGGAAAACAGTCTTTGGGGCATGCATCATTCAGATCAGTGAAGTCTATACACATCCTCCACTTTCCATTAGCCTTCTTCACCATTACAGGGTTTGCTAACCACTCCGGAAATTGAATCTCCTCAATGAAACCAGCTTCTAAGAGCTTTTCTACTTCCTGTTTTATAGCCTCTTGTCTTTCCGGGGCAAAATTTATTTTCTTTTGTTTCACTGTCTTCCGGCTTGGATCCACATTTAGCTTGTGAGTAATTAACTTCGGGTCTATGCCTGGCATATCAGCTGCTGACCATGCAAACACATTACTATTTTCTTGCAAAAATTTCACTAACTTCCCTCTAAGGGGCTCCTCTAATGTGGCTCCAATGAAAGTCATCCTCTCAGGATTCTCGGGGTCTAAAGGAACCGAAACCAATTCTTCTGCTGGCCTTCCTCTATTCTCATCATTTTCTCGAACAACCATATCTTCAATAGGAAGAACCTGCCCCCCGACTCCATCTGCCCTCAAAGAGGCAACATAACAGCTTCTAGCCATTTTTTGATCTCCTCTCTCTTCTTCAATCCCGTTTCGGTTGGGAAACTTCATGACTGAATGGTAGGAAGAGGGGACTGCCTTGAAGGCATGTATCCCTGTTCTCCCCATGATAGCATTATAAGTTGAACTAGCCTTTACCACCACGAAATCCAGCATCTGCGTTGCTTGCCTTGGTTCCGTACCTATGGTGGTCGGCAATTTGATTATCCCTTCCACAGGACATTCTACTCTAGCAAATCCATATATCGGCATGTCGGTTGGTGTCAACTGGGAGTCGTTATACCCCATTCTTAGAAAGGTGTCGTGGAGCAAGATATCCACAGAAGCACCATTATCCACAAGGACCCTCTTAACCGGGCTATTTCCTATTATCGGTGTTATGACCAGCGGGTCGTCATGGGGAAACTTCACACCCTCTAGGTCGGAATCATCAAAAGTCAATGCTACTTCTGTCCTGGCCCTCTTTGGGGCTTCTCCAACAATATGCATAACCTCCCTTGTATATGCCTTTCTGGAATTTTTGGACAATCCAGCAGCAGTTGGACCTCCAAAGATCGTGTTTATCACAGGCCCTCGAGGGCGTCGCGGTCCTCCAAAAATTGCATTTATAACCGGCCCTCTAGGTTGGGGATTCCGCCCCTGATCGTCTTGGTCCCTCCTACGATCTTCAAAGTTCTTCCTTCCATTATTATTTCTGTCCCCTCCATCTCCAGTATACTTGTTCAATCTTCCTTTTCGAATCAAAAACTCAATTTCATCTTTCAATTGCCTACACTCATCGGTGTCATGGCCAACATCTTTGTGAAACTTGCAATACTTGCCCTTATCTAGCTTGGCGGGATCAGCCTTCAAGGGCTTAGGCCAGCGAATATCTCTGTCTTTCTCAATCTCCATCAAAATCTGACTTCTAGGAGCATTCAGCTTAGCGTATTCAGTGAACTTTTGCCCAGGTCCTCCCCTCTTGGGGGTTGAATCAGGGTTTTGTACAGTTCTAGGATATTTGTCTTTTGCAATATATTCTAAATCAGTTTTCCGCTTCTTGCCTCCAGTGGGCTCATTACTTACTATGGTCTTCCTCATACTTTCTTCAACCTTGATATACTTCCCTGCCCTCTCTTGGAGCTGCAACATGCTTTCAGGGGGACGTTTGGCCAAGTACATCTTAAAAAACTCGTCCCTAGTTCCTTGTTGCAGTGCTATCATGGCTACCTTATCATCAAGGTCCGGGACTTTTAAAGCCTCCTTTGTGAAACGATTCAGGTAATCTCTCAAGGATTCCTTAGCTCCCTGCACAAGACTCATAAGAGATGCTAAACTTTTCTCATGGACTCTTCCACTGATGAATTGCTTAATAAAAGCCTGACTTAATTCTCTGAACGATCCAATAGAATTTGGGGGTAAGCGACTGTACCATCTTTGAGCCATACCCGACAGGGTTTGAGGGAAGGCCCGGCACTTAATAGCGTCATTCACGGGTTGCAGCAACAGTGCATTAGAGAATGTCCTGACATGGTTAGCGGGGTCTCCGGTGCCATCATAGGCTTTGATAGTGGGCATCTTGAATTTCCTTGAGATATGGGCATTCATTATTTCTTCTGTGAAGGGTGGAGTTGGATCATCAGGGTCTCCAAGGGGAAGGAGATTGCTTGGATCAGTTCTTGGAAAGACAGCCCTTGTAACACCCCCAAATCCGGGGTCGGGGATCCGGGTTGTCAAGAGTTCCATTTCCCTTAATAACACCCAATCTTAATAATTACTCAACTACTCTGTACTGTGATCCCACAATAAACACACACACCACACGTTATAGTCTCAGAGATGAACATCCAAAAATAACCATAAATCATTTTATTCCACAATTATCTGCCAATACACCTTAAAAGGTTTTCTGAATAAATTTACATTTCTTTGCCATTATTACAAATCATAAATATACATAAATCTGGTATATCAGAAGTTGAAAGCCTAGCCTATTGGTAGTTCCTACCTCAGCTACGGCGGCATCAATGCTTCTAGTAAACTGCGGAACGTCTCCCAATTGCTTGCGAATCGGGAGCTTGGTCCTGTTCATCTTTTCTATCTGTTGTTGTGTGATGAAAGAAGAAAGCAAGGGTGAGCAGCAAGCCCACCAAAATAATATGTATAATGATTAATAGTATATGAGCCTTCTCATAGTACTCGTGAAAGTCTTGGTCAAAAGAAATGAACCAAGTTTGATATCTTAATGTGATGAAGTCGCAAAATATTTAGTATATATACATATATACTTTTCAAAATATTGGAAGTCCTCTTCCATGCATAATACACACAGAGTTCCAGTGTATAACTGTATAAAAAAAATATCGTTGCAAGGTGATCTCATATATCTAACCTTGTCTCAACGTTTTTCTGAAAATCTTTATCATTCATAAGACAATTATTAACTAGATATAAGTTTAAAAGAGGAAGTTACCAAATACTTCACTACACTTATATCATTTATAAAGCTACTTGAACTACCATTGTTCAAAGTATAATGAGCTTTCAACAGTCCATCACATTGATGAGACTGCAAGACAAGATTTGAATAGATTAAATCTTTAAAATATTATTAAAGGAAATGAAGTTATGATATACTTCATTAAGTTCTGATATATATATATATATATCCACATATACATCTTCCTTTATACATTTCCTGAAAACCTCTGTCATGTTAAGTATGAACAGGGTTTGAAACATCCAAAAAATTTGGAAAGGAAAAGAATTTTGGTATAAACCAGATATCTTGCTGATCAGGCAAAGATACCCATAAGTAACCTTTTCTACTAGTAGATGGACGAATTCCCCACTGGTCATCACCCTGGTCTCAATAGGACCTTATGTTGGACTGCCACTCAGCCACTTATGCATTTGATGGACTCCCACTGAGCCACTTACACTATCATGGACGCCCACTGAGCCCATGTTGCTTATGCCGACTCAATAGATGGACTTACTTCCCGAACCTTGGGTAAGTAATCAATTCATTTACCAAAACTGCAACCTTGTTGCGAATATAAAATACACCACAGAGCCGGATCCCTCAGGTTTTGAGCGAGTATTTAAATCTCCTTAAAAAGGAAGATCTTAAATATAAAAATGAGTTTTGGGATCCGCTCTAACTTTTAAAAATCATTTTGAAGACTCGAAAACACTTTAAAGAGTGTTTGGAGTAAAGCTGATTTAATGAAGTAAATCAGTCCCCAGAATATTTAGAAAATGTCTGAATATTATTATTTAAATAATATTCCCATAAAGAATAATCTTTATAAAAATAATTGAAGTAGAAGTATTAAAACTTATACTTGAAACGAGTATTAAATAACCAAAGATATACTAATATGAAAGTACTATCTTTATTTGAATAATTGAAAATAAGTTTGATTTTTGACACCTTATTCTTTAATAAAATAAAGAATATATTGCAGTAATAAGCGGAGTCATAATACCTCGAATGAATATTATAAATAATATTCATAAAATAAAGGAGTCATACATCCTCAAATGAATATCCAAGTAATATCCAATAATAATATAAAAGAGTCATAAGCCCTCAAATAATATTCGAAATAATATTCAATAAATAATATAAAGAGTCATAAGCCCTCGAATGAATATTTAAATAATATTCATTTAATAAAATAAAGAAGTCATAAGCCCTCGACTGAATACTCAAATTAATATTCAATTAAGTAAAATAAAGGTATCGAATAAACCTTATTCGATCAATAGTTTTAAAAACTATATCCATATATATATATAAATATATATATATAATATACTCGGGAACATCGACTCCCGGTTTAGAAATATGTTCACCTTTTATCCCCTATACTAAGGGTATACGCAACTACTTGCTTATTTCTAGCATAGGTATTATGCAACTATAAGCATTGAAATCAACAGATAGATAACCAGATTACAAAACAGACATGCATATATACCATATCAGCATGCTCCAATATATCGCAAAATTTGCTAATAACAATCATGCACTATCACAAGATAATGCATATACACATATACATAACCACAACAGTTATAACGGGTAGAAAACTTGCCTGAGCGACTTGGGGTGATAAAAGGCTCGGGACGAGTCTGGTAACCTATAAACAACAAGTAAGTTGGAATTAAACCAAAGTCACTTGTAAATCTATACTTTAACTAACTTAGACTCTAACGCTTGTTTTGCGCTTACTGACTCGCCTAAGTCACTCGGGTACCCTCGGCTCCACCATTTTTAATAATTTAACCTTTACGAGTTTTAAGGCGATTCCTTCGCGAGTGTCTTACCAACTGCCTAACACACTTACCATAAATGTTTCATGCATTAATTAACCCTTTTTGGTCTTTAACCTTTGTTTCAAAGTAAGGCGAGGGGAAAAGTTTCGTTCGCGAAACGCCGTTACTTGAAACGGTCATTTCTCCTAAACCGTGCATCGGAATCGAATGAACTACATATCAAAACGAAGCTCGTAATATGAGCTATCTAAACATGGCAATGGTCAAAATCTAGAAGGGGGTTCTCGGGTCCTAATGTTATGCACAAAAACAGTCTAAAGAAAATCGGACGTTTACGCGATTTCCCAATTTAAAGCCATTCAAAACCAACCCAATTCAACCTCAAACCAAACATACAACCAACATCCATCCTTATCACATCATAACAAGCCCAACCAATTCCATTTTAACATTCATACTTATGCCTAAGCTTAACTTTAACCATACTTAAGTTCTTTTAATCAAAACAACAACATCTACCATTCCATTTCACTACCATTTCAAATCCCAAACTCTAAATCATAACATCAAGCTACAATATCACCCTACTAATCAAAATCATCTTATAATACATAGGAATCTAGGGTTTGGAGATGATATACCTTCCTTGAAGTGGTGGGAGGAGCTAGGAAGCCTTAAGAAGCTTTGAGAAGTCTTAGGAATGCTTGGATCTTCAAGGAAAATAAGAAAAACTTCAAGTTAAAAACTTGAAAACACTATTCATTGTCTTCTTCTTTGATTAAATGAAGAAGATTGAGAAGGAATTGATGGCTTAAACTCATGATATAGCCCTAACTATGCATAAGGATGATTAGGGAATTATCTTACCAATTTAGGAGGCTTGGATCTTGAGTTTTGAAATTCCTTGCCTTTGGAATAGTAAAAAGCCGAGAGCATGAAGAACAATGCCTTGGTTTCTTTTTGATTTTGATGAAAAATGATTTGCTTGGATTGGTTGGTTTGATTTTTGTGTTTGTTTTAGTAAATTACCTAGTTGCCCTTGATTTTGTGTGGTTAAAAAGCCACCACATCTCCTTCCTTCCCATGTCATGCTTGTGTCATCCTCATGATGTCATCCTCCCCTCCTTGTCCTCTTCTCATTGGTTGGGTGACATCATCCTCTCTAATCCCTTTGATTAACTTCCTAATTGTTTGCCTAATGACCGCTGATCTGTTATACGGTTCGCTTAATTTTCGTTTTCGTTTATCGTTTGAAGGATCATACCCGGGATCTTATTACTTAGGTTCCCTTAACCTTTCTAAATACATTATTTTCCTTTTTATGATCCTGTCTTATAATCCTTTAATTTAAATCCTTCGTATCATGTTACCTTATACTCAATTCTCTCTGTATCTAGTATATTTCCGGGAAAAATCAAAGTGTTCGGAAATTGGATTCTGACGATCTTTACATACACTCATATATCACATAGAGTACTGATAAAATCTCAGAATATCCATAACAGAACCCCTACATAGTGTGGCATGAAAAGTTTCCTCATTCAGCAAAAACACTATTCATAAGGGTTTCAAAATTTCCCAAAAATTGGGGTTATTACAGTCTCCCCTCCTTAAAAGGATTTCGTCCCGGAATCAAATTGAAAATAAATAGGGATACTCTCTTAGCATTGCACTTTCTAACTCTCGAGTAAATTTTCCCACATTGTGGTCCTACCACCAAACTCCGCCTAGTTTGATAACCCTTCTCCTAAGTACTTGTTCCTTTTTACTCTATAACCCTTCCTGGTTGCTCCATATAGGTTACGTCTGGTTGCATGTCTATGAATCATATGCCCCTAATTATCTGGCATCCGAATTACACTTCCTTAACATTGATACGTGAAACACGTTATGACTTGCTACATGTTCTGGGGTAAGGCTAGCTCATATGCTAACTTCCCAATACTTCTTAATATATCCAAGGGTCCAACAATTGGTGGACTTAGCTTTCCTTTCTTTCCGAATCTCATTAACCCCTTCCAAGGGAATACCTATAACAACACTAGGTCCCCTACTTCCCATTCCTTGTCCTTTCGTGTTAAATCAACATACTTTTTATGTCCATCTTGGGCTACTACCAGCCGTCCTCTGATTAGATCTATTATATCCTTGGTCCTTTGGACCACTACTGGTCTGAGCATCTTGCGCTCTACAACTTCATCCTAACATAAGGGAGATCGACATTATCTTCCCTCAAGGATCTCATAAGGCGACATCTCGATAATGACATATGATCTATTGTCGTAAGAAAACTCAATCCATGTTAAGTGATCATTCCAATTTCTTTCAAGTCTATTGCACAGACTCTCATTATAGCTTTTAACATTAGAGCTTTTGCTTCTCAATACCCATTCTTTTCCAGTTCGCAATCGCTATTACCTTCCGTTCCTAATATTATACTGGTTATACCTTTGGCTCGTTAGCGTTCTATAACCTTTTAATAACCACATCAACCTTAGTATCACGAATGTGTTTCCATTTCGAATACCACCAAAACTTTATTACTCCTTTTTCAGCTGTTTCTATTTTCGAAAGCTTAATCCTTCATATAGAAGTAAAGTAATTTGTTGAGAGATCACTATGATCATGAACACTTGTTATATCGCATAGTTAGTACAGAAGGTGGCCAGCCTTTAGTACTTGACAAGCAATTAAACAATAGATGGTATCCTACTAGGCTTCTATCACACAGATAGATAGTCATTCGGCAATACCTCCCCTTTCTGGAAGGGTTGTTCTTCTCAGCTTACATGAAATGAAAAGAAGAGAAAAGAACGAATTGAAGAGAATTGTATATATGAAAAAATATACTGCCACAAAATATATGGCTTGGAACCTACCTCTGAACTATAGAGGTTTGTCATAGGAGAACGAAACATATGAGTATTTATATCAACATCAAGTATTATAGCATCGTATTTCACATGCCTAAATATTTGCTATTCCGTCCATCATTCTATGGACCCATGCTCTTCCTCGAGCTTATACACAATCACCTTTGAAACTCCCTCGATTTCGAAAATCGAACCTGGGATCTCATTCTAGACATCATCGTTACTAGAGTTCTATGCTTGCACCGCAACCTTCCTCGTATAATAATACGACTCTCTATTGATAAGAAAGAATAAATATACAATAGGTAGATACTCTACTTAATTAGTCTATCAATGATAACTTATACACTACCACGACCCGATTAGTGGTACTCAATCTCAACACCCATTCCAATACAACTCTCACGGTTGTAATCAGCTCAATACTCGCAGAATCATTGCTGCCTTACCATGGTCCACCACTGACCTACTGTAGTCATTCATTTTCCATGAAGTCTTAATAGCTAACCATACGGAGTCCATACATGTCATATCAAATCCTTCTAAGGAGGTAACATAATCACCATTCATGATTCATGGAGTACACTCATGATTCTGACATACATACATGACATGAAGCAGATAAAATTTGCAGAAGAGTTTCACTCAAAGCAACGATAGCAGGTTAATACCATTCTTAATCATATGCCCTTAATAGAAGACTTAACTCAAAGGTTTGTTTAGTCCTTTTTGAAATATGGTCCTGGCTTATCTCAAGATAGTATCTTCTGAGATAGATAGCCCGCTCATGGCAATTACACGAATTAAACCTTTACCAACTACTATTACGGTTGGGTATTGCACAGTCATCAGAAGGAATGACAATCTTCCAACCCAAAATACATCCATCACAGCTTTGACCATCATCACTGTATCCCTCTCGCACGAGCGCCTATAATTATCCTCTTACATTTAAAGTGTCGGCCACCTCTTTGGCCTTTCCTGATAGTAATATTTCCTTACAATCATGTCGTCTTAACCACTTTCACTAATTTTCTACCCTATTTCCGATCACTGCTTGAGTGAAGATGTTTTCCTTAAAATCAGATGGGTAAAAAAAATATCACCATTTTTCCATAAGTTATTGCCTCAGTCTTTAGAGGCTAATCACTGTCAAGACTGACTCTCAATCATACTTAGAACATCTTTTATCCTAGGCCCTAATTGCCCTGAACAATTTTGACCTTTACTGGTTCGATTCATACTTTCTCGTGGTTTAACACGTGCCCCACTTGGCATCATTATAATTACGTCATATTTCCTTTATCCATATTTCTATTCTTGAGAATTTTGAATATTACCTTTTTCCTTGTAAAACCTCTAAGGTTATCCTTAAATCCTTCATCAGGTACACCCTAGGCACAGGGCATATCAAGATACCATTTATTAATACCAGGATCATAGTCTATATACTTCTGAAAAAATTTCTCCATTGATCCTTAAAGGTTGTTATTACATTAATCCTTTCCAATTCATACTGTCAAAACTCATATTATCCCTTTTAAGGGTGAAATGCCAACCTTTATGCATTCCCCTAGGATTCATTTTAAGTTACCGTTGTTCTATCCTTAATTCCACCTTTAAAAGGTACCTGCATCCTTCCATGGATAAATCAAGTCATATATCCCGGATAAGGGTGTCTTATTCAATCGTTCCCACCTCGATAGTATATGTCTAATTTCACAATAACATCTGTATTCAAAATGGGGTCAATCAATATGGCCTCCATAAGATAACAATGGTTATCCGCTTGTCTTGCCTAATTTGGTAACGATAACAAGGATGTTCTGGAAGATATTGGTCGTGTTCAACGTGAACTTCTTCTTAATAATTCCTTAGTTACTTTTGTTGTTTATCTCAACAGTCACCTCAATGTTGGGATATCTTTCATACCTGGCGTCTCGCTTTCTGGGTATCAAGCCACCGGTCTTACACTTCACATTCTTGAAGGTCACTTCCTTCATCCAATTTTCCTAATTTCTTACTTCCTTGTCTCCTCAGTCTATCCGCGTCTCATTATTTATCCTTCAAACTATCTCAAGGTTTCCTCAAATCCTCCCAACTTACAGGGGGTAAACTATATATATCTCTTATGCCTTCAACCATCAACTTTAACTCATGGTGAATCACCCTCATCCTGACGAATGCATACTTTTCTATATCTATTGCTACGAGTCTTAAGGGTTTCCTCATACCCAACTCCCTTATCATTCCTCAAACTCTATTGCCGTTATATTCCTTTCCACTTCAATTTCTTTTTATTTTCCTTTCTCTTATCATTATTTCATGAACCAACACAACATAAACATTGATTTCAAACATCCCGTCATTCTGGATTCGTGTCTTCAGAACGAATCTTGACAACTTTTACATCTTAGATTCATAATTCATCATACTCGTCTGCCTTTGTTCTGGCTCTAAAGCTTTTACACTATCTCCTTATCTTTGGGAATTACTTTCCCGAAAACAATTGACTGAACTTAAATCAGTTTATTATAATCTCTTGCTCCGTGCCTTCCTTGGTCTTTCACCAGCGGGTGGTCTCTTTCTTAGGAGGGTAAGTGACAAAACAGTCTTTTGTGGTTCGTCAATCATTCAGAATCTCAAATGATTCCTCTATTTTCTTTAGCCAGGCTCTTGCCTCGACTAGGTCAACCTGTTCCTTGGAACTCTGAGAGCTTAGAGACTTAAAGCTCCTGAAAGAATTTCCTATCGCATTGTTTCCTCAAGGTGGTGGTTGGGGATAATAGTCTAAGTTCTGTCTAGACAGGTCCATAAATTGCCGTATAGGAGTACCGTCTCGGGTCTCCTTTCCTTACTCGACTTTCTGTTTCCTTAGTATGAAATGTTTCAACCTTCTCCCATAATCGGGGTTATCTTATACATTAAAAACCTTGTTTTCCACTCTATTATGTTATGGGTTCTTTCTTTCTTGATGGCAACCTCCCTGACTATCACATTCTGGGTTTGCCCTAAATCCTATTCCTCAAACTATGGCTCTCATCTAAGTTCTCATCCTTAAGCTCTTGAACTTTCGGAACCCAAATTCTATAGGAATACCTCATTATTCCCTTATCATCTTTCTCGGTATTAATCTCATATTTATTTGTTGGCTCTCTGCCTTCATTCATCACCTTTTTCTGGCACAATATGCTCTTTTCCAATAATTCGGTCTCTATTGCAATCTCAAACAGCTTTTCGGTACCGGCTCCGGTTACCTTCACTACTATTTCCATTCTCTCAAAATCTCTTATCAATTCTCCCAGAGACATTATCATCTTGAGTCTCTCCTTTTTACTAAGGGCATCAGCCACCACATTGGCTTTCCCCGAATGATACAGAATCTCCCAATCATAATTCTTGATTAGCTCTAACCGCCTCCTCGGGCGTATGTTGAGCTCTTTCTACGTAAAAATGTACTAGAGCTCCTATGGTTTGTGAATCTTACACTTCTCTCCATATAAGTAGTGCCTCAAATCTTTAGGGCAAAACTATTGCCACGAGCCCAAGCTCATGGGTGGGGATATCGAATTTTAAATTCCCTTAATTGTCTTGACGCAGACGCGATTATCTTGCTGTGCTATATAAGAAGCACCCTAATTCCTTATGCGAAGCGTCACTTACAAATCACAAAATCTCCTTTTTCCATCCGGCAACGCCAACATAGGGGCCATCACCAACCTTTGCTTCAGTTCTTAAAAGCTGTTCTCGCATTTCTCTATCTATTCGAACTTCTCAGTCTTATGAGTAAGCCGCGTTAAAGGGGCTACTATCTTTACAAACTTGAATGAACCTCCGGTAGTGACCGACCAATCCTACCTCTGGTAGTCGACCTAACCATGGTCATCAATTCATCAGTGGTCCTTTATTCATTCTTGTCAGGATCCTCCATGGGATCCTCCTCAGCAACTATCCCTTCTAGGACAACATTCTCAACCGCTACATCCTCAATATCAACATCATCCGGTCCTGCATTAGGACACTCTATCGGATCCACAATCCGATCTCCAATTAGTAATAAACATCATCGCGCTGTTGCTCCTCAACCTCAGGGTTCGGAGTCCCGCTACCATCTACGATAACGAACTACGCTTCTATCACGATATTTATAAGGGTTCCCATAAGGGTTTTAACTGTCAGTGCTACGTTAGGTAGCCCGACTATGAACTTGGCAAGAGTTCTTATTATCTTAGTGAACTTATTATCTTAACGTCCCATCATCTCTAAGGTTTATAACGCTTGGCTCTGATACCATTTCTGTAACACCCCCAAATCTGGGGTCGGGGATCCGGGTTGTCACGAGTTCCATTTCCCTTAATAACACCCAATCTTAATAATTACTCAACTACTCTGTACTGTGATCCCACAATAAACACACACACCACACGTTATAGTCTCAGAGATGAACATCCAAAAATAACCACAAATCATTTTATTCCACAATTATCTGCCAATACACCTTAAAAGGTTTTCTGAATAAATTTACATTTCTTTGCCATTATTACAATTCATAAATATACATAAATCTGGTACATCAGAAGTTGAAAGCCTAGCCTATTGGTAGTTCCTACCTCAGCTACGGCGGCATCAATGCTTCTAGTAAACTGTGGAACGTCTCCCAATCGCTTGCGAATCGGGAGCTTGGTCCTGTTCATCTTTTCTATCTGTTGTTGTGTGATGAAAGAAGAAAGTAAGGGTGAGCAGCAAGCCCACCAAAATAATATGTATAATGATTAATAGTATATGAGCCTTCTCATAGTACTCATGAAAGTCTTGGTCAAAAGAAATGAACCAAGTTTGATATCTTAATGCGATGAAGTCGCAAAATATTTAGTATATATACATATATACTTTTCAAAATATTGGAAGTCCTCTTCCATGCATAATACACACAGAGTTCCAGTGTATAACTGTATAAAAAAAATATCGTTGCAAGGTGATCTCATATATCTAACCTTGTCTCAACGTTTTTCTGAAAATCTTTATCATTCATAAGACAATTATTAACTAGATATAAGTTTAAAAGAGGAAGTTACCAAATACTTCACTACACTTATATCATTTATAAAGCTACTTGAACTACCATTGTTCAAAGTATAATGAGCTTTCAACAGTCCATCACATTGATGAGACTGCAAGACAAGATTTGAATAGATTAAATCTTTAAAATATTATTAAAGGAAATGAAGTTATGATATACTTCATTAAGTTCTGATATATATATATATATATATATCCACATATACATCTTCCTTTATACATTTCCTGAAAACCTCTGTCATGTTAAGTATGAACAGGGTTTGAAACATCCAATAAATTTGGAAAGGAAAAGAATTTTGGCATAAACCAGATATCTTGCTGATCAGGCAAAGATACCCATAAGTAACCTTTTCTACTAGTAGATGGACGAATTCCCCACTGGTCATCACCCTGGTCTCAATAGGACCTTATGCTGGACTGCCACTCAGCCACTAATGAATTTGATGGACTCCCACTGAGCCACTTACACTATCATGGACGCCCACTGAGCCCATGTTGCTTATGCCGACTCAATAGATGGACTTACTTCCCGAACCTTGGGTAAGTAATCAATTCATTTACCAAAACTGTAACCTTGTTGCGAATATAAAATACACCACAGAGCCGGATCCCTCAGGTTTTGAGCGAGTATTTAAATCTCCTTAAAAAGGAAGATCTTAAATATAAAAATGAGTTTTGGGATCCGCTCTAACTTTTAAAAATCATTTTGAAGACTCAAAAACACTTTAAAGAGTGTTTGGAGTAAAGCTGATTTAATGAAGTAAATCAGTCCCCAGAATATTTAGAAAATGTCTGAATATTATTATTTAAATAATATTCCCATAAAGAATAATCTTTATAAAACTAATTGAAGTAGAAGTATTAAAACTTATACTTGAAACGAGTATTAAATAACCAAAGATATACTTATATGAAAGTACTATCTTTATTTGAATAATCGAAAATAAGTTTGATTTTTGACACCTTATTCTTTAATAAAATAAAGAATATATTACAGTAATAAGCGGAGTCATAATACCTCGAATGAATATTATAAATAATATTCATAAAATAAAGGAGTCATACATCCTCAAATGAATATCCAAGTAATATCCAATAATAATATAAAAGAGTCATAAGCCCTCAAATAATATTCGAAATAATATTCAATAAATAATATAAAGAGTCATAAGCCCTCGAATGAATATTTAAATAATATTCATTTAATAAAATAAAGAAGTCATAAGCCCTCGAATGAATACTCAAATTAATATTCAATTAAGTAAAATAAAGGTATCGAATAAACCTTATTCGATCAATAGTTTTAAAAACTATATCCATATATATATATAAATATATATATATATAATATACTCGGGAACATCGACTCCCGGTTTAGAAATATGTTCACCTTTTATCCCCTATACTAAGGGTATACGCAACTACTTGCTTATTTCTAGCATAGGTATTATGCAACTATAAGCATTGAAATCAACAGATAGATAACCAGATTACGAAACAGACATGCATATATACCATATCAGCATGCTCCAATATATCGCAAAATTTGCTAATAACAATCATGCACTATCACAAGATAATGCATATACACATATACATCACCACAACAGTTATAACGGGTAGAAAACTTGCCTGAGCGACTTGGGGTGATAAAAGGCTCGGGACGAGTCTGTTAACCTATAAACAACAAGTAAGTTGGAATTAAACCAAAGTCACTTGTAAATCTATACTTTAACTAACTTAGACTCTAACGCTTGTTTTGCGCTTACTGACTCGCTTAAGTCACTCGGGTACCCTCGGCTCCACCATTTTTAATAATTTAACCTTTACGAGTTTTAAGGCGATTCCTTCGCGAGTGTCTTACCAACTGCCTAACACACTTACCATAAATGTTTCATGCATTAATTAACCCTTTTTGGTCTTTAACCTTTGTTTCAAAGTAAGGCGAGGGGAAAAGTTTTGTTCGCGAAACGCAGTTACTTGAAACGGTCATTTCTCCTAAACCGTGCATCGGAATCGAACGAACTACATATCAAAACGAAGCTCGTAACATGAGCTATCTAAACATGGCAATGGTCAAAATCTAGCAGGGGGTTCTCGGGTCCTAATGTTATGCACAAAAACAGTCTAAAGAAAATCGGACGTTTACGCGATTTCCCAATTTAAAGCCATTCAAAACCAACCCAATTCAACCTCAAACCAAACATACAACCAACATCCATCCTTATCACATCATAACAAGCCCAACCAATTCCATTTTAACATTCATACTTATGCCTAAGCTTAACTTTAACCATACTTAAGTTCTTTTAATAAAAATAACAACATCTACCATTCCATTTCACTACCATTTCAAATCCCAAACTCTAAATCACAACATCAAGCTACAGTATCACCCTACTAATCAAAATCATCTTATAATACATAGGAATCTAGGGTTTGGAGATGATATACCTTCCTTGAAGTGGTGGGAGGAGCTAGGAAGCCTTAAGAAGCTTTGAGAAGTCTTAGGAATGCTTGGATCTTCAAGGAAAACAAGAAAAACTTCAAGTTAAAAACTTGAAAACACTATTCATTGTCTTCTTCTTTGATTAAATGAAGAAGATTGAGAAGGAATTGATGGCTTAAACTCATGATATAGCCCTAACTATGCATAAGGATGATTAGGGAATTATCTTACCAATTTAGGAGGCTTGGATCTTGAGTTTTGAAATTCCTTGCCTTTGGAATAGTAAAAAGCCGAGAGCATGAAGAACAATGCCTTGGTTTCTTTTTGATTTTGATGAAAAATGATTTGCTTGGATTGGTTGGTTTGATTTTTGTGTTTGTTTTAGTAAATTACCTAGTTGCCCTTGATTTTGTGTGGTTAAAAAGCCACCACATCTCCTTCCTTCCCATGTCATGCTTGTGTCATCCTCATGATGTCATCCTCCCCTCCTTGTCCTCTTCTCATTGGTTGGGTGACATCATCCTCTCTAATCCCTTTGATTAACTTCCTAATTGTTTGCCTAATGACCGCTGATCTGTTATACGGTTCGCTTAATTTTCGTTTTCGTTTATCGTTTGAAGGATCATACCCGGGATCTTATTACTTAGGTTCCCTTAACCTTTCTAAATACATTATTTTCCTTTTTATGATCCTCTCTTATAATCCTTTAATTTAAATCCTTCGTATCATGTTACCTTATACTCAATTCTCTCTGTATCTAGTGTATTTCCGGGAAAAATCAAAGTGTTCGGAAATTGAATTCTGACGATCTTTACATACACTCATATATCACATAGAGTACTGATAAAATCTCAGAATATCCATAACAGAACCCCTACATAGTGTGGCATGAAAAGTTTCCTCATTCAGCAAAAACACTATTCATAAGGGTTTCAAAATTTCCCAAAAATTGGGGTTATTACAGCCCTTCTTCGTACCGGACCATCCAGGTCTATGACAGGAGGAGGATTTCTCCCCCTAGGAGGCATCTGGGGTCTGGTGGCCTGGTGAGCTTCCAAGTCACGCCTCAGCCTTTGGATCTCAGCCTCATGAGCCCTTATCCTTTCCTGCACTTCCTGGGGATTCGCCCATTGGGTGCTTCGAGGGCGTTGCCTTCCATCGGCCATCGGCTCCTTGCCTGGACGTCTCCTTCTTGGGGCCACTTCATCATCCGAAGATTCAGAATCTCTCTCAGTGTAAGGACCAGAAAATTCCCGATCCTCGGGGATAGGAGCCAAACCTCGTATATAAGGGGGTGATTGCCCCCGTGCTTCACTTCGCCCAGCATATCCACTTCCTCCAACCTCGGGGTAAAGGGGCATCCCATAAGGGGGGTTAGTGGTAACAACAGTTGAATATTCATACCCGACGGGTCGAGAATTCACAGGTATATGTACTTGTTGAACTTGAGGATTCGTACCTTGAATAGTCGGGGGAGTCGTCCCTTGTGGCTGAGATTGAGTTGCCCCTATCTGGGTTTCCGCTTGAGTAGATGCATAAGTTGAGTGGGGAGGAATCTCCATGGTTGACGAAATCACCTGAGTTGTCCCTGATGGTGTTCCCTCCTCCAGAGCGCTAGTTGTTCTCCGTGTTCTCGCCATGGTTATTGTTCACTTCCCACAGACGGCGCCAACTGTTATGGATAAAAAACTAAGGTTATTATTTGTTGTATTTATTACTAAGATTCGGGAGCTCAAGGCCTTTAATGGCTGCTCTCGTGTTTCGTAGCTCAACTCTGCCTTTACGAGATGCCTACGTATCTCTGTGAATTAGAGAATCAAGCCAAAAAATGTAGTTCTGATTTGTGGGGCGAGACCCCTTATATAGATGTTGAGAGTCCTTGAATTGGACTTGGTATAGGAGACTTGGTGGGCAAGTCTCATAATTAGAATGGACTTTGGAGTCCTAGATAGTAGGAAACTGATTCCTTATCCTTTTAGGTCCCCTTGAGGCCAATCTACAAGGATTTATATCCCCGCTAGGACTTATCTTAATAGTTGTTTTCCTCCTTTATTTATTAATTACGAAATTAATAAATAATCAGGGTTTTTGGGCCTTCTTTGTTCCATCAGGCCTGATCTGATCCATCAGGCCTGATCAATGTGTTGACCTTCTTGGTCTGAATGTCATACATCTTCTTATTGGGCCTAGCAGCCCACACCTTGCAATATTTATTTATACAATCAGGATTTATTTATCCCTATCAAACTAATTATTAGATTATTAATCGTATTATTTAATCCTTATTTATTAATTAATTACCTAATTATTAATTAATTACCTAATTATTAATTAATTAGATAACTAATAAATAATTAGATAAATAATTAAATAATTAAATTCGTATTTATAATTTAATAAAATAATTAAGAAATTAATAATACTATTTTTCAAAATTTAAAACTGATTTTTATTTAATTTTTAGAATTACTAAAACTAATTTCTGATTTTAGAAAAATATAATAAATATATAAAATATCAGAAACACAACACAGAAACAGGGTTAGGGTTTTCATGGATCAATCCCGGGTCGAAACCGGGTTGCAAATTGGGTCGTCCCCAACCCAATCGGGTTGGGAAGAACAGCCGGCCGGCTGCCCAGATTCCGGCCCGGCGGAAATTTCCGGCGAGTAAAAACGGCAATCAATCGGCCTCGTTCCTTCTGCAGCTTCGTTCCCCTTCGTTCCCAGGCCTCCCCTGTCGTTCTCCTCCTTCGTTTCATCGTCCTCGACGCCGGGAAGCTCGAGAACGCCGCCGCGACGGCGGTTCTCCGGCGACACCAAAAACGAAGCCAAAATCAACGAGACTGGTACGAATCGATAGGAAACTCGACGATCTACTCATCTCCAACAACAATAACATCAAACAACAACTAGAAATTCAAACCCGAATTCGAAATTAAAACCCAAAAATACAAATTAGAAATCGATTAAACTAACAACAAAAACGATTACATCATTGAAAACTACACTCAATCAGCTTCAAAATGGATACTTACATGACTGATATGGTTAACAGAATCACGATCAAAATTGGCTTTGATTCTCCTGCCCTGTTCTTCACCCACACAAGAATTTCTTGATTTTCTGTTTTTTTCTGATTTTTAATTATAATTAACTGAATAATTAACAATAAATCAGGTATTTATATTTATGAAAATAATACCCCTAAATAAAATTAAGGGGCTAATTACACTCCTAATAAAAATATTTGGCCCCAATTTTTATAATTTTTGGGTATTGATATTGAATTTTTAAATATTTGATAAATACAAAATAAATGCTAAAAATTCCCAAAAATTGTGAATATTACAAAAATGCAAGGAAAAATAATGTATGATAATTTCATGATCATACAAAAATAAAAATGTGATTTTTGTGGGGGTTTTTGGTACCCGAAGGGGTCCGGAAAAGTCATTTTTCGCGAAAAAGGTAAATTTGTAAAAGGTTTAGGGGTTCAGAATATCGATATGGTATATGGCATTTTTGGCAAAATAGGGCCAATGATTTTGTTTGAAATATGGGCTTTCAAAACATAGTTTTGAGCTGTACGGGTTTTTGATGTAAAATATATAACTTACGATAAAATACTCAATAAATATCCAAAACACGTTTGGATCAAAACAGACAACACGTAACACATAGCAGTTAGGGTTTAATGACTCTAGTCATTTAATCACATAATAATACATATAATTTATCTTTATTATGATATAATACAAGCGTAATTTCTCGGTCGTTACATTCCCCCCCCCCTAACAGGATTCTGTCCTCAGAATCATACTATGCAAACAACTGAGGATACTTTTCTACCATTTCACTCTCGAGCTCTCAGGTTGATTCTTCAACCACTGGGTTTCTCCACAAAACTCTC
>NW_027420565.1:0-13152 GCF_009905375.1 Apium graveolens
TCTTACGCAACCATCCATCCCATAAAAAAAACAATTTTCCGTCAAAGGACGAATCAAATGACATCCTTAACCACATAACTCCCCATTTCTCATGGTCCGGAGTTTTATCAACAACCAATGGCGAAATAACCAGAACAATTAGTTATTCGCTAATCTCAATTCAAAACTTCACTGTATAGAGTAATTCATAGCGAAACATAAAACGTTTAACTATTCTGAACTTAGAATAGTATGGATATTGAAAGAATAAAGTCCAGAGTCAATATCAATTGAATGATAAATAAAGATATAGGTACTTGCATAATATGATTAGAAATGAACGTCACTTGAACGATAAGTGAAGTTAGGGGTACTTGCCTGGTATGCTCAATAACCTCTTACTTTAACTCTGCTTCTAACTGCTGGCTATTATCTTCGTCTAACACTTGACTGCACTCCTTGCTACTCGATTCTATAAACAAAAGGACTATCTTAAGTGACAGAACTAAACTCAATCGACGTAACTCTACTCTGTTTGACATCTACCCCCGTTAATAACTAAGCATGGCATATTAAACTGTAAACAGATAGCATACTTATCACATAACACATAATCATGACATTTTATAACACGTAATCACATAATTCATGCAATACATAAGTCAGATCATTAAAAGATACGTCTCAGTGCGTTCAGAATGAAAATCAGGTCAATATTAGCATTTATCGATCAAATACCGACTCAAACTGATACACAAATCAAATGACATTGCAATATAAAAGAAATTAGGTCTCAAAAGTATTTTTATTGGAAGCGCAATATTTTTCTGAGTCTGTACACGTTCGTTTCGTATTAAACGGACAAACGGTTGATTTATTATGAATTTTTGAACATTTTTCGGAATAAAACGGGTCTCCAAATCATGTAATAATTAAATAATAGGGCTTGAACACTCGAAAATAATTTTATAAAAATTATCGAGTTTGGAAAATAATTTAAAATAATATTTTAAAGCTCGAATTTATTTTTCGGAATTTTTAAATCAATTTTAAATAATTAAATCTAATTAAATAATCAATTAAAATTAATTAATAACTAATTAAATTAATTAATCAATTAATATTTAAATTAATTGACTAATTAAATAATTAATTATCAACTAAAATTAATTAACTAAATAATTTGGATTTATTTTTGAATTAAAATAAATTTTCAGAATTGAAATAATGATTTTCAAAATAAATAAAATGAATTTTCAGAAATTAAAATAGGATTTTTAATTATTTTTAAATCAGAAATTCAGAAACAGTTTTCAGATGTTTGCAACTGGGTTTATAGGATTAAAATCGGGTCGAAATCCGGGTCAAAAGACCCAAACGGGTCACCAAGAAACTGAAGAAACCCGCCGGAAAATTGCAGAATCCGGCGAGGTTCTGTTTCCTGGCGAAGCGAAACACTCCCCTTCAGGCTTTTGTTCTGCCGTTTTCACTACCCCAATCCGTTCGCGACTCTACCAGCAACATCACCATGCCAACTACAGCCACAGCTGATCTACCGTTCGTCTTTCCGGCGAATTCTCAATCAAAACCGGCGACTCGAACGACCTCCGGCCACTATCCCGTTTTCATTCGTTTCAACACTAAAATCACTGATTTTACTACCAAAATAAAGCTTGAGCAATATACAATCTATATACATGATCAAAACAAGCCAAATATTGCTTAATCAAAAACCCCCAAATTCGGATATAAACCCTAAAATTACGAATTTCCAAATCACTAGTCGGTTGAATGATTTGAGGGCATAAACAGAAAGAACATGAAAATCTGAACATTTTGGTTACTCATACTTCAAATTCTGAAGTCTGCATCACCCTCAAATTTGGGTTTGATTCTCGGAACTTTTCAAGAACACCAAGAACACATATTCAAAGAATTTTCAGAAAATCAAACCTAAATTTCTATATGATACCGAACCCTATTTTGAAGTATAATATACCAAATTGACCAGAAAAACATACTCTACAACATGGAAGCATCAAATCACATCAACAACATCAAGAACAAATTTTCATAATTTAATTATCAAATAATTCGAATATAAATATTAAATAAGAAAATTACTGTGATTTCTGGGCAGAAACTGATGATTGATTCAGAAAGAAGATTTCGAGAGCTTCGTTTTGATATGCTGCACGCCCGAATCGGAGTTCGATAACGCCTTCGTTCGTGTGTTTGATTCTCGGGAACGTATCGGTTTCTCGGGTTTTTCTTTGTATTTACGGTATTTTAACTGGTTGCAAATGAATAAATGGAATAAACGAAATAATAAATAGGCTATTTATATTTATGAAATATTGGATCGTTTTGGATCGTTAAATTAGTTGCTTAGCCGCTAAGTAATGTAAAAACGATACAATTCAATACCAGAATTGGATAATTATCAAAACTGGGCTTTTTATAAAACACATATACGAAAAAACGTAAAAATATCCCGTCTTTTAAGAATACGGGTTTTTTAATCACCGAAATGATTATCGTATTGAAAATATTGTGCCGGGCCGTACACGGGTCAAACCGTAATCCGGATCGAAAAAGTCAAAACACGGAAAATGTCCAGAATTACCAGATTAGGTTAGGAAGGAGTTTTCGGAAGAGTTTCGGGTTGTAAAAACGCAAAAATGGTTGAAGTTGGAGATTCCCGGCTTTATAAAATAATTTTTATAATTATTCTGAAAATAATTAATAATTCATAAATCATTATAAAATCATATAACACTCCAAAAATTACCAGAAAAATACCACAATTATCTATATTTTACTCTGGACATATAAAAATTCAAATATTCAAATAATGTCACATATAAACATTCAGATATCAATTCTACTTTTCAGATAATTCACCAAAGTTCACATAAAATCACATAAACAATTCCGAATAATAATAATAATATTTGAAAATATATTGGATATTACAATCTACCCCCCTTAACAGGATTCTGTCCTCAGAATCAGCCTAGGAAAATAAATAAGGATACTTGGATCGCATTTCGATTTCCAATTCCCAAGTCGACTCTTCAACCTTGGGATTCCTCCACAAGACTCGCACTAAAGATACAGACTTATTCCTAAGTACTCTTTCTTTCTTATCTAAAATCTGCACGGTTGCTCTACAAAAGATAAATCTGGCTGGATCTCGATTGGCTCGTATTCTATCACATGGTTCGAATCAGGCAAATAACGCTTCAACATTGACACATGGAACACATTTGAATATGCTGCATGTGAGGTGGTAACGCTAATTCGTACGCAACTTTTCCCACACGCCTCAAAATCTCAAAAGGGCCAACATAACGTGGACTTAGCTTTCCTCTTTCCAAATCTTGATAAACCCTTCCAAGGAGAAACCTTCAATAACACTGCTTCTCCAATTTCAAATTCCATATCTTTTCTGGTAGGATCAGCATATTTACGTTGACGATCTTGAGCTGCTATTAATCTTTTCCGAATGAGTTCTATTTTCTCCTTCGTCTGCTGGATCAATTCTGGACCTAAAATCTTTCTCTCACCAAACTTCTTCCCAACATATTGGAGATCTGCATCTTCTCCCGTACAAGGCTTCGTAAGGCGGCATTCCAATGCTGGCATGATAACTGTTGTTGTAGGAAAATTCAACTAATCGAAATGCTCGTCCCAACTTCCTTCAAAATCTAGCGCACATACCCTTAACATATCTTCAATAGTCTGAATCGTCCTTTCACTTTACCATCCGTCTGCGGATGATACGCGGTACTCATATTCAGCTTTGTTCCAGACAATCTTGAAAACTTCTCCAAAATCTTGAATTAAATCGAGGATCTCTATCTGAAACTATGGATACTGGAACTCCATGTCGTGTCACAATTTCCTTAAGATAAAATCGAACCAATTTATCCATTGAGAATCTTTCGTTGATAGGAAGAAAATGCGCTGATTCGTTAATCTGTCGATAATAACCCAAATAGCATCATGATTCGCCCTGGTCCTCGGTAATCCAACTACGAAATCCATCCGATATGCTCCCACTTCCATTCTGAAATGTCCAATGGTTGTATCAGTCCACTGGGCCTTTGATGTTCCGCTTTGACTCGCTGGCAAGTGTAACACTTACTTACCCATTCTGCAATTTCCTTCTTCATGCTTGGCCACCAATAGTTTTCTCTTAAATCTCGGTACATCTTCGTACTTCCGGGATGAATAGAATATTGGAGTTGTGAGCGTCTCGAAGAATTTCATCTTTCAGCTCGGCTACATTGGGTATCCATATTCTGGAAGAAAATCTTAATATCCCTTTATCATGCTTTTGACTCCCTATCTCTTCTCCTGTCAAACTGTCTCGTTCATGGCTCATTACTTCCTCCTGACATCTTCTTATCTTCTTCAATAATTCTGGTTGAAAAGACATTGCACACAATACCTCTGTAAACAAACTGGGGATACTAACCTCTATTTCTAACTTCTCAAATTCCTTGATCAACTCCTGATGAAGTTATCATATTTAACCTTTCTTTTCTGCTCAGAACGTCGGCCACCACATTTGCTTTACCTGGATGATAGTTAATAGTACAGTCGTAATCCTTGATTAGTTCTAACCATCTTCGTTGTCTCATGTTTAATTCTTCTGGGTAAAAATATATTTCAAACTCTTGTGGTCCGTGTAGATCTCGCACTTTTCCCAATAAAGATAATGCCTCCAAATCTTCAATGCAAACACTATAGCTGCCAATTCAAGATCATGAGTTGGATACTTTTCTTCATGTGGTTTCAACTGTCTTGAAGCATAGGCTATCACCTTGTCATGCTGCATCAAAACACATCCCAATCCTTTATACGACGCGTCACTATAAATCACAAAATTTCCTTGATCATCTGGCAAAACTAATACTGGAGAAGATACTAATCTATTCTTTAATTCCTGGAAACTCTCCTCGCACTTCTCGTCCCATTCAAACTTCTGATTCTTTCTGGTGAGCTTTGTCAACGGCGTAGCTAACTTCGCAAAATCTTGCACAAATCTTCTATAGTAACCTGCCATCCCATGAAACTTCTTACTTCCGTTGGTGTTTTTGGCCTCTCCCAGTTGATTATGGCTTCAATCTTTGCTGGATCCACTTCCACTCCTTTATTGCTAATCACGTGCCCAAAAATCGTACTTCTTTTAACCAAAATTCACACTTAGAAAACTTTGCGTACAATATCTCCTGTCGCAGTATCTCCAAAACTATTCTTAAGTGCTCTGCATGTTCCTCTTCTGCTTTAGAATAGATCAGAATATCATCTATGAACACGATCATGAATTTATCCAAATACTTCTTAAATACTCGATTCATCAGATCCATGAAAGCTGCTGGTGCGTTGGTTAATCCAAATGCCATCACCAGAAACTCATAATGCCCATATCTGGTTCTGAACGCAGTCTTCGGAATGTCTTCAGGCTTGATCTTCAGTTGATGATATCCGGATCTTAAATCAATTTTAGAAAACCACACAGCTCCTCGCAATTGGTCAAACAAATCATCGATCCTTGGTAACGGGTACTTGTTCTTAATGGTCAGCTTATTTAGTTCTCGATAGTCGATACACAGTCGCATACTCCCGTCCTTTTTCTTGACAAACAGTACTGGTGCGCCCCAAGGGGATACACTGGGTGTTATAACTCCTTTCTCCAAAAGATCTTGCAGCTGAGTTGCCAATTCTTTCATCTCCACTGGTGTCATCCGGTACGGAGCTTTAGAAACTTTCTGTTCCGGGTGCTAGATCAATTGTAAACTCAATTTCTCTGTCGGGAGGTAATCCTGGTAGATCTTCTGGAAAGACATCTGAAAATTCGTTGACAACTGGAATCGCTTCTAGTGCTGGAACTTCTTTGTTGATATCTACCACATGAGCCAAATATGCTTCACAATTCTGACATAATACCTCTTCACTTGAGCGATCGTTAAGAACTTCTTCTCTTGCCTATTTCCTCGAAATATTACCTTCTTCTTACTATCCAAGGTCTGAAGTCTCACTTTCCTATTCTTACAATCAATCTGAGCGTTATTTTCTGACAACCATTCCTAAAATAACATCAAATTCTCCTAACTTAAAAGGTATCAAGTTGGCATAAAAATGATGTCCTCCTATTTCAATATCGCACCTCGGGCACACTCGGTCGACGGAAACTTGATCCTTATTAGCTAACTCTATCATCAATGCTTGTTCTAAAACTTAACTTCGCAATGCAGTTTATCGACAAAACTTTGGGAAACAAATGATCTTGTAGCTCCAGAATTAAATAAAACTTTAACATCTATGGAGTTGACTGGAAGCGTACCTACCACCACGTCTGAACTCTGAACAGCATCCTTCATAGTCATATTGAATGTCCTAGCCTTTGGCTGGTCCTTTACTGGTGGTCCTTCAATCCTTGGCACATTAGCAGTTGGTTCAGTTGTCAGGCAGTCCTGGCAATATGCCCCATCTTTCCATATTTAAAGCACACTGTTCCTGATTTCTGAGCTATAGTCTGACTTTGACACTCATTAGCATAGTGTCCCTTCTGATTGCACTTATAACACAACACATTAGCCTTACAAATCCCAAAATGCCTTCTACCACAAAATTTGCACTCTGACGCAGGTGGACGATTGGGTCTCTGCTGATTTGAATTCTGAAAACGGTTCCCATTTCCTGGCTGTGGTTTCTTAAATCCACACTCTTATTGTCCTGAAACTCTGGCCTTTTATTGAAACGGCCCTGGAAGTTACCTTGTTGTTGGCCTCCCCCTGAGGTTTCTATTTTCCTTTTCTTCCCATCCTTCCCTTTTTGATACATATCACTCTTACTTTCAATCACCATTGCTTTCTCCACTGCCACATATGAAGTCAATTCAAACATGGCCACCCTATTCTGAATCCAAAATCTCAATCCCTGTTCAAACCTTCTTGCTTTCTTTTCATCCGTATCAACCTGGTCTGGCACGAACCTCGCTAATTCAGTAAACTTAGCTTCGTACTCAGCTACAGTAAGATCTCCCTGGGTCAAGTTCAAGAATTGGATCTCCATTTGATTCTTCATATACCTCGGGAAATACTTTTCCAGAAACAGCTCTGTGAATCTCTCCCAAGTTATAAACTCACCTCCTTCCAATGCTCGCGCGGATTCCCACCAATAGTTCGCCTCACCCTTCAGAAAGTAACTTGCAAACTTGGTCTTCTGCTCAGCTCCTGCTCCGACCAATTCAAAAGCCTTTTCCATTTCCTTAAGCCATGCATTGGCTTCCACAGGATCAGCACTTCCCTTGAACTCAGGTGGCTTCACTGCTTGAAACTGCTTAAAAGTCACTACAGGTGGTGCTGCTCGCTGCTGCTGTTGCTGTTGCTGTTGTTGTTGCTGCTGCGTAAGATGTAACATCTGCTGCTGCATCAGTCCCAACATCTGGATAATCGCTCTGTACGGCTCTCGGTACTACCCTCTCCTGAATTATTCTTCTCTTTGGTGCCATTATTCTGGTAAGAAACAAGCAACATATATAATAATCTGTCAAGCATTGTGTCAAATATGTAGCAATTCCTTAGCATATCAAAATTCGCAAATAGTATCTCTTCCCTGAATATCATAAACTTGCTACCTTATTAACACAAGCGACATGATTATCACATAATCCTGCTTATTATCTCAAGAATAATAACACAAAGAAAATTTACTCCGAATTATCCAACCCTTTTAAATCCTTGCTCGAAATCTTAACTAAACCAACAAAATAGCAGGGCAATGACACAAGGCCTAAAGCTAAATGCAAAACAGGAAACCTAAACAACTTAACTACAACCTAACCCAATAACCTAAATTTAATCCTATAAAAACTAAACTACACGCGCCTATCTTATGTGATCTTCCTATGACTCATCTATGACAATCCTAAGCCTGTTTCAGTGACCATAACCTGTAGCTCTGATACCAACCTGTGACGCCCTCCAAACCCGGGGTCTAGATTTGGGGTCACTCGCCAATAAACCAAAATAAAAATCAGAGCGGAATAATATAATAAATATGACCCCTTTTACCTACACTGGATCGATCACAGGTTATAGTATGGAACAGGCACTAATACAAATCAAATGTTATTAAACCATAGTCTAATTAGTTTTACAACTTATTCAAATTTTATTACAAACCTCTAGACTAATTAAGCGTCCCAAACTGTCTACCTGGAAACTCACTAACTATTACAAGCACATAACCTCTGGTCAGGCCTGGAACTTAAGCTTGCCCTGGCCTAGCTGAAAGAATCAAGATAAGAAACAAGTATGAGCGAAAGAAATGCTCAGCAAGTAGTAAATAGCTTATGATTTGGAATAACAACAGTATATCTGATGAACAAAACCAACTACAATAACTGAACAGTATCAAAACTGATATAAATTTGATAATAAACAATATTTGCAATATATTATGTTTTGGGATTGGAATCCTCGAAACGACGGTGTGTTGCCGCCGGTGATCAGCCGCGGAGCAACACCGGTATGCCGAAGCATATCCAACTAAACAAAGGTACCCAGGCACATATTGGCCTAGCAAGGTGTTATATCCTGTATAACACATAGCTCACACTGGACCGCCGTCACGGCCTCTTACGCAACCATCCATCCCATAAAAAAAAAATTCCGTCAAAGGAGTCGAATCAAATGACATCCTTAACCACATAACTCCCCATTTCTCATGGTCCGGAGTTTTATCAACAACCAATGGCGAAATAACCAGAACAATTAGTTATTCGCTAATCTCAATTCAAAACTTCACTGTATAGAGTAATTCATAGCGAAACATAAAACGTTTAACTATTCTGAACTTAGAATAGTATGGATATTGAAAGAAGAAAGTCCAGAGTCAATATCAATTGAATGATAAATAAAATATAGGTACTTGCATAATATGATTAGAAATGAATGTCACTTGAACGATAAGTGAAGTTAGGGTACTTGCCTGGTATGCTCAATAACCTCTTACTTTAACTCTGCTTCTAACTGCTGGCTACTTATCTTCGTCTAACACTTGACTGCACTCCTTGCTACTCGATTCTATAAACAAAAGGACTATCTTAAGTGACAGAACTAAACTCAATCGACGTAACTCTACGTCTTGACATCTACCCGACCGTTATAACTAAGCATGGCATATTAAACTGTAAACAGATAGCATACTTATCACATAACACATAATCATGACATTTGTATAACACGTAATCACATAATTCATGCAATACATAAGTCAGATCATTAAAAGATACGTCTCAGTGCGTTCAGAATGAAAATCAGGTCAATATTAGCATTTATCGATCAAATACCGACTCAAACTGATACACAAATCAAATGACATTGCAATATAAAAGAAATTAGGTCTCAAAAGTATTTTTATTGGAAGCGCAATATTTTTCTGAGTCTGTACACGTTCGTTTCGTATTAAACGGACAAACGGTTGATTTATTATGAATTTTTGAACATTTTTCGGAATAAAACGGGTCTCCAAATCATTAATAATTAATAATAGGGCTTGAACACTCGAAAATAATTTTATAAAAATTATCGAGTTTGGAAAATAATTTAAAATAATATTTTAAAGCTCGAATTTATTTTTCGGAATTTTTAAATCAATTTTAAATAATTAAATCTAATTAAATAATCAATTAAAATTAATTAATAACTAATTAAATTAATTAATCAATTAATATTTAAATTAATTGACTAATTAAATAATTAATTATCAACTAAAATTAATTAACTAAATAATTTGGATTTATTTTTGAATTAAAATAAATTTTCAGAATTGAAATAATGATTTTCAAAATAAATAAATGAATTTTCAGAAATTAAAATAGGATTTTTGAATTATTTTTAAATCAGAAATTCAGAAACAGTTTTCAGATGTTTGCAACTGGTTTATAGGATGAAAATCGGGTCGAAATCCGGGTCAAAACCGACCCAAACGGGTCACCAAGAAACTGAAGAAACCCGCCGGAAAATTGCAGAATCCGGCGAGGTTCTGTTTCCCGGCGAAGTTCCGGCGAAGCGAACACTCCCCTTCAGGCTTTTGTTCTGCCGTTTTCACTACCCCAATCCGTTCGCGACTCTACCAGCAACATCACCATGCCAACTGCAGCCACAGCTGATCTACCGTTCGTCTTCTCCGGCAATTCTCAATCAAAACCGGCGACCTCGAAGACCTCCGGCCACTATCCCGTTTTCATTCGTTTCAACACTAAAATCACTGATTTTACTACCAAAATAAAGCTTGAGCAATATACATCTATATACATGATCAAAACAAGCCAAATATTGCTTAATCAAAAACCCCCAAATTCGGATATAAACCCTAAAATTACGAATTTCCAAATCACTAGTCGGTTGAATGATTTGAGGGCATAAACAGAAAGAACATGAAAATCTGAACATTTTGGTTACTCATACTTCAAATTCTGAAGTCTCATCACCCTCAAATTTGGGTTTGATTCTGGAACTTTTCAAGAACACCAAGAACAATATTCAAAGAATTTTCAGAAAATCAAACCTAAATTTCTATATGATACCGAACCCTATTTTTGAAGTATAATATACCAAATTGACCAGAAAAACATACTCTACAACATGGAAGCATCAAATCACATCACAACATCAAGAACAAATTTTCATAATTTAATTATCAAATAATTCGAATATAAATAATTAAATAAGAAAATTACTGTGATTTCTGGGCAGAAACTGATGATTGATTCAGAAAGAAGATTTCGAGAGCTTCGTTTTGATATGCTGCACGCCCGAATCGGAGTTCGATAACGCCTTCGTTCGTGTGTTTGATTCTCTGGGAACGTATCGGTTTCTCGGGTTTTTCTCTGTATTTACGGTATTTTAACTGGTTGCAAATGAATAAATGGAATAAACGAAATAATAAATAGGCTATTTATATTTATGAAATATTGGATCGTTTTGGATCGTTAAATTAGTTGCTTAGCCGCTAAGTAACTGTAAAAACGATACAATTCAATACCAGAATTGGATAATTATCAAAACTGGGCTTTTTATAAAACACCATATACGAAAATAACGTAAAAATATCCTGTCTTTTAAGAATACGGGTTTTGTTAATCACCGAAATGATTATCGTATTGAAAATATTGCGCCGGGCCGTACACGGGTCAAACCGTAATCCGGATCGAAAAAGTCAAAACACGGAAAATGTCCAGAATTACCAGATTAGGTTAGGAAGGAGTTTTCGGAAGAGTTTCGGGTTGTAAAACGCAAAAACGGTTGAAGTTGGAAGATTCCCGGCTTTATAAAATAATTTTTATAATTATTCTGAAAATAATTAATAATTCATAAATCATTATAAAATCATATAACACTCCAAAAATTACCAGAAAAATACCACAATTATCTATATTTTACTCTGGACATATAAAAATTCAAATATTCAAATAATGTCACATATAAACATTCAGATATCAATTCTACTTTTCAGATAATTCACCAAAGTTCACATAAAATCACATAACAATTCCGAATAATAATAATAAAATATTTGAAAATATATTGGATATTACAATCTACCCCCCTTAACAGGATTCTGTCCTCAGAATCAGCCTAGGAAAATAAATAAGGATACTTGGATCGCATTTCGCTTTCCAATTCCCAAGTCGACTCTTCAACCTTGGGATTCCTCCACAAGACTCGCACTAAAGATACAGACTTATTCCTAAGTACTCTTTCTTTCTTATCTAAAATCTGCACTGGTTGCTCTACAAAAGATAAATCTGGATGGATCTCGATTGGCTCGTATTCTATCACATGGTTCGAATCAGGCAAATAACGCTTCAACATTAACACATGGAACACATTGTGAATATGCTGCATGTGAGGTGGTAACGCTAATTCGTACGCAACTTTTCCCACACGCCTCAAAATCTCAAAAGGGCCAACATAACGTGGACTTAGCTTTCCTTTCTTTCCAAATCTTGATAAACCCTTCAAGGAGAAACCTTCAATAACACTGCTTCTCCAATTTCAAATTCCATATCTTTTCAGGTTGGATCAGCATATTTACGTTGACGATCTTGAGCTGTTATTAATCTTTTCCGAATGAGTTCTATTTTCTCCTTCGTCTGCTGGATCATTCTGGGCCTAAAATCTTTCTCTCACCAACTTCTTCCCAACATATTGGAGATCTGCATCTTCTCCCGTACAAGGCTTCGTAAGGCGGCATTCCAATGCTGGCATGATAACTGTGTTGTAGGAAAATTCAACTAATGGCAAATGCTCGTCCCACTTCCTTCAAAATCTAGCGCACATACCCTTAACATATCTTCAATAGTCTGAATCGTCCTTTCACTTTGACCATCCGTCTGCGGATGATACGCGGTACTCATATTCAGCTTGTTCTGAGACAATCTTGAAAACTTCTCCAAAATCTTGAATTAATCGAGGATCTCTATCTGAAACTATGGATACTGGAACTCCATGTCGTGTCACAATTTCCTTAAGATAAATCGAACCAATTTATCCATTGAGAATCTTTCTTTGATAGGAAAATGCGCTGACTTCGTTAATCTTCGATAATAACCAATAGCATCATGATTCACCCTGGTCCTCGGTAATCCAACTACGAATCCATCGCGATATGCTCCCACTTCCATTCTGAAATGTCCAATGGTTGTATCAGTCCACTGGGCCTTTGATGTTCCACTTTGACTCGCTGGCAAGTGTAACACTTACTTACCCATTCTGCAATTTCCTTCTTCAGCTTGGCCACCAATAGTTTTCTTAAATCTCGGTACATCTTCGTACTTCCGGGATGAATAGAATATTGGAGTTGTGAGCGCTCAAGATTTCATCTTTCAGCTCGGCTACGTTGGTATCCATATTCTGGAAGAAAATCTTAATATCCCTTTATCATGCTTTTGACTCCCTATCTCTTCTCCTGTCAAACTGTCTCGTTCATGGCTCATTACTTCCTCCTGACATCTTCTTATCTTCTTCAATAATTCTGGTTGAAAAGACATTGCACACAATACCTCTGTAACAAACTGGGGAAACTAACCTCTATTCTAGCTTCTCAATTCCTTGATCAACTCCTCTGATGAAAGTTATCATATTAACCTTT